>NC_041389.1:579577736-579755997 GCF_002162155.2 Triticum dicoccoides | reverse complement strand
CTGACCCTCGTGGTCCACCCGTAAGTAGGTTGATGCTCTTCTTTTGGCGCAAGAAAGCTAATTTTATGAGAAAGATCTGGGCGAAAGATTCACCCCAATCGGAGTTACGGATCTCCGGATATTTATGAAACGGTGAAGGGGTAGAATCAGGGAATGCAAAGAACGCAGAAACAGAGAGATAGCTCCAATCTCGGAGGGGCTCTCGCCCCTCCCACGCCATGGGAGCCAAGGACCATAGGGGAAACCCTTCTCCCGTCTAGGGAGGAGGTCAAGGAAGAACAAGAAGAAAGGGGGCTCTCTCCCCCTTGCTTCCGGTGGCGCCGGAACGCCGCCGGGGGCCATCATCATCACCGGGATCTTCACCAACACCTCCGCCATCTTCACCAACATCTCCATCACCTTCCCCCTTATATCTACAGCGGTCCACTCTCCCGCAAACCGCTGTACCCTCTAATTGAACATGGTGCTTTATGCTTCATATTATTTTCCAATGATGTGTTGCCATCCTATGATGTCTGAGTAGATTTCAATTGTCCTATCGGTGATTGATGAATTGCTATGATTGGTTTGAGTTGCATATTTTATTATTGGTGCTATCCTATTGTGCCCTCCGTGTCGCGCAAGCGTGAGGGATTCCCGTTGTAGGGTTTGCAATATGTTTATGATTTGCTTATGGTGGGTGGCGTGAGTGACAGAAGCACATACCCGAGTAAGTAGGTTGTTTGTGTATGGGATAAAAGGGGACTTGATACTTTAATGCTATGGTTGGGTTTTACCTTAATGAATCTTTAGTAGTTGCGAATGCTTGCTAGAGTTCCAATCATAAGTGCATATGATCCAAGAAGAGAAAGCATGTTAGCTTATGCCTCTCCCTCAAATAGAATTGCAATAGTGATTACCGGTCTAGTAACATAGTCAATTGCTTAGGGACAATTCCACAACTCCTACCACCACTTTTCCACACTCGCTATATTTACTTTATTTGCATCTTTTTCTAAACAGCCCCTACCTTTTATTTACGTTTTCTTTATTGTCTTGCAAACCTATCCTTTCACACCTACAAAGTACTTCTGGTTTCATACTTGTTCTAGGTAAAGTGAACGTGAAGCGTGCGTAGAGTCGTATCGGTGGCCGATAGGACTTGAGAGAGTATTTGTTCTACCTTTAACTCCTCGTTGGGCTTGACACTCTTACTTATCGAAAGAGGCTACAACTATCCCCTATACTTGTGGGTTATCAAGGAATAATTATTTTGCGCGTAATAAGGAGGCACTTCCTTGCGGCCGCCTGGACCCAGCTGTCAGCCTCTCCACGTACAGTACTCTTCCGATGGAAGTCGGTCGTTGACCATGTTGACCACGCTGCACCGAGAGCACCAGGGCGGTGCTCTGGACGACGGCGAGGCCTAGGAAGGGGACGACGCAGAGCCGGGGAATACGCAGCAGTGGTAGCCCGTGCGAGAGGAGTACGAGGGTTCACTGGTTCGGCTGCAGCATGAGGCTGCCGTCGCCGCAGAATAACAGGGGGTGTGGGTGAGTAGAGGGATACCCTGGGCCAGCGGTGGGAGTAGTAGGGGCGGTGAGGCCTCTGCAGTATCACAGCTGGCCACGAGAGGCAGGAGCACGCGGCACGGCCGGCGCTGCTTTGGGTGGCTGGAGCAAGAAGACCAGAGGTTGAAGAAGCACTATGGCCATTGGATGGACATCGTTCATATTGACTAAGTTGACAAAGCCCTCCGTCCCCGTCAACTTAGTTGGCCCACAAGTCATCCTCCCACTATGGTGGGCCCCATCTAGCAGGGTGGGTATTCATTTTTTTGTGCGTAATAAGGAGGCACTTCCTTGCGTGTGAAGATATAGCTGGTGGGTCCGACATGTCAGCGGGGGGAACATTTTTTCGTGAAATACAGAGGCCCTTCCGGTGGGTCCCAGCTATCAGATGGAGGAATCATTATTATGCGCGTACAGTCCACGACCGATGGATGTCGTTCGTTGACCTTGTTGACTAGGCCACGCCGAGAGCACCATGGCGGTGGACGACGGCGAGGCCTAGGAAGGGAACGACACGGAGCCGGGGAAGACTCGGCAATGGTTGCCCACGCGGTGGGGAGTATGAGGGTTTACTGGTCCGGCTGCCGTCGCCGGAAAATAACAGGAGGTCTAGGTGAGTAGAGGAATGGCCTGGCCAGCAATGAAGTAGGGTGGGGCGGTGCGGCCTGTGCGACAGCACAGCCGGCCACGGGAGGCGGGAGCAGGCAGTTCTACCAGAGCTGGATTGGGCGGCTGGAGCAAGAAGATCAGATATTGAAGAAGCAGCATGGCCGTTGGATTAACATCCCACGGTCACTGCTGCTAGAATCGTTTGTGTACTAACTTGACAAAGCCAAAGTACACGTCAACCTAGTAGACCCACAAGTCAGCCTCCAAATCTCTCCCAAACAGCATACAGCCCGAAATTTCTAGCCAGATTCAAATTAATTTTAAATCTAAATATACCTTAATTTAAATTCAATGAAATTTTACCCGCACAAAAATAATGAAATTTATGTCACATCCCTAGCTTCTGGCATTGCTCTAGGTTAGCTTCATGTGTGCATCATGTCTATATTTTTGAAACTTGAATTAAGGAATATTGGAAGCCTCAAAACCCTAAATAAAAGAGGGGCAAAAACCCTTAAAATCTCATTCATTGTTCCAAAAGGCTCTTCTTAAATGTTTGATAATTTTTGGTAAGGGTTCTGGTCCCAACCAAAATATTGAACATTTCTAAGGGTTTATTTTTGGGACTTTGAATTTAAATCATTAGCTATTTGAATTTGAATTATATTCATATAATTAGAATATAATTTCAAATACCCCTGATATATTTTATAAGCTTTTGGAAAAGTCCATTTAGCAATATAAAATATTCAGAGGAGTTTTTGGCTTTGTTTGAATTATTTTTAATTCAAAACAGTGGCAGAAGAATTAAATAAAAGAAAACAGAAGAAAAAGATAAAAAGAACAGAAACTTACCTGGCCTCACCCGTGCAGCCCACCAGAGCCGGCCCAGCTCCTGTGCTGCTCCAGTACTGTGCGGCCCAGCCCACCGCAGTCGCCACCGTCTTCAACCTCCTGCCAGTAGGCAGGAGGGCGTGTGCCCGACGCGCGCGCGCACGCGCCGGCCACCTCATGCTCGCCGCTTGCTCCTGGACGTCGCTAGGTGCGCCACGCCACCCCCTCGGACCCCTCTCACTCTTCCTCGAGGCCCCGCCCCTCTGCTCCCTCTCTCTCGCCCGAACCCGAACGGAGCCGCCGCCACTGACGAGAGCCACCGTGGCTACCGGCCACCCCACGCCTCACCGACGCCCCAGGGAGCTCCGCCCCGACCCCCCTTTTCCTCCCCACCGATCCACGGCCCTCCGGAAGCCCTGCAGCGTCGCCCTCAAGCTCGCCCCCAACCTTCGGCCGCCGGCGAATTTTCGAGGATTCGCGAGCTCCGGTGCCTCCCCGAGCTCGCCGAGGCCACCGCTGCACCCGCTGTGAGCTCCTGCTCCCAACCCCTCTCTCCCCGCCGTTGAATCCCTCCTCTATCCCCCCTGGCCACCGCGGAGGAAGCTCACCGCCGTCACGCCTGTCGCCGCCGTCGTTGCAGGTCACCGAACTCGCGTCCGAGCACGACCTCGAGCTCGTGGATCACCCAGGAGCCCGCCCAGCCTCTCAGCTCGCTCGCTCGCCAAGCGTAGCCTCGTGCCCGTGCTGGCCCGAACTCCGGTCGCCGCCGCGGGCCCCGTTCCGGTGAGCTCGGGCCACCTCAGCCCCTGCCGTTTGCACGGATGGATGCGGGCGACTCCCAGCTACGCGTAGAGCCCCTCAGTCGCCGATTTCGTCGCCGAAGGAGCGTTTCCGACGCCCTCCGCCGTTGCTGGCGTCGCCGGCGACAAGCCGCGGGTCAACTCCGGCGGGTTTGACCCGGGGTTTGACCCCCTGACATGTGGGCCCAGGCGCCTGCTAGATTAGTGTTAGATTAGTTAGCGCTAATTAACCTAGCTAACTAGATAGGCCACTGACATGCGGGCCCCGCCCGGCTAACTAAGTTAGTTAGGGCTAACTAACCTGGTTAGTTGACTGGGTCACTGACCAGTGGACCCCACTGGTCAGGTTTGACCTGAATCTGCCCCGTTGACTGATGACGTCAAGGTGATGTCATGCTGACGCATTAAATGATTTTCTGGAATTAAAATAAATCAGAAAATCCAGAAAATTATACAAACTTCAAAAATTCATAGAAAATTAACCGTAACTCCAAATTAAATAAGTTATATATGAAAAATTATCAGAAAAATTCAAGGAATCCATCTGTACCACTTTCATGCATGTTAGAACAACTTATCACTACTGTTTAGGACAAATGAAGTGAATGACATTTAAATAACCCCATATGGAGTTTGAATTTGAATCTTGGATTCAAACCAACTTCATTTAATCTGGTTTTAGATGCATTAGCCCAAAACACATTCATATTGCCATGTCATAGCATGCATCATATTGTGCATTGCATTGATCGTGTCTTTTCTGTATTTGCCGGTAATTGTCCCCTCTCGATAGACGTGATACCGATGATGTGATCGTTGACACTGTTGAAGACTCAATGTTATCTTCAGAAGTGCCAGGCAAGCAAAACCCCCTTGTTCATTTCGATAAAATCCCACTCTCTCGCTCCTGCTCTCTTTTACTGCATTAGGATAACAACGGCATTTTGTTACTTGCTGCGGTAGCTGAACCCCTTTATCCTTTGCATGACCTACCATTGCCACAGTAAATAGATGAAACCCACTAGCATGAGTAGGAGTTGTTTGATCCCTGATGTGCCTACTCATTCATGCTTGTTGTCATGCCTGCTATTGCTTAGAGTTGAGTCAGGTCTGATTCATCGGGGATGAATCAGAGGCGTGTGAACATGTCCTACTGTGTGTGAGCTAAGTGTGTGAACACGATTTGGTAAAGGTAGCGGTGAGAGGCCATGTAGGAGTACATGGTGGGTTGTCTCATTGCAGCCGTCCTCAGGAACTGAGTTCTGTGTTTGTGATGCATGATTCAGCTACTACCACGCATTGGGCCCGAAACCAATGGACCCTCTCGGCTTCTTGATCACCCTTGTCCTCTGTCCAGGAGTTGCAAGTAGTTTCTGGTGTTTGTAGTATGCTGGAGGCCGTGGGCAGCGCTGACCGTAGGGGTGGGCTGTGATGCGGTAGGCACGTGGCACGGTGTACCGGGCGCCCGTTTGGTGTCTCGGGAACCCTGTTCACATCGTTTGGGGCTGTGAGCGAAACTCCGGCCGGATCTCCTCATGGATGGAACCCGAATAGGCGATAAACCTGGACTAGAGACTTAGGTGATTAGGTAGGTCGTGGCCGACACCCACGTTGGGCTTCCGCTTGAAGGTTGCCGAGTACATGTCGGGTAAACGACGGTAAGTGGTGAGAGCGTGTGTGAAGAAGTACACCCCTGCAGGGTTAATATGATCTATTCGAATAGCCGTGTCCGCGGAAAAGGACTTCTGGGTTGCTTATATCAGTTCATAGACAAGTGAAAGTGGATACTCTAAAATACGCAAGATAAGCGTGAGTGCTATGGATGGCGTTCTCGTAGGGAGACGGGAGCAGTTCCATAGTGGTGTATTGGTTGGTGAATATGTGGACTCGTGTGCGCCACCTCAAAAGAGTTACTTGCAGTCATAGTTCAGGATAGCCACCGAGTCAAAGCTGGCTTGCTGCAGTCAAACTCCACCATCCCCTTGTTGAAAATGATGCATATGTAGATAGTTCTGATGTAAGCCTTGCTGGGTACATTTGTACTCACGTTTGCCTATTTTATGTTTTTGCAGAGAGACTTCAGTCTCACTAGTAATTCCGCGTGGTCTTCGACGTTTAGCTTGTTACCTCAGCTACGATCTTGTGCCCTCGGCAGGATCTGATAGATAGTCAGGCTTCTCAGCCTTTTTCATTTATAGATGTCTGTACTCAGACATGATAGCTTCCGCTTGTGCTTTGACTTGTATGCTCTGAGTGTTGGGTCATGAGACCCATGTTTGTAATGTCTCGCTCCTCGGAGCCTATTGAATAAACTACTTGAGTCGTAGAGTCATTTTGTGATGCCATGTTGTATTGCACATATCGAGCATATTGTGTGTATGTTATTGAAATGCTTGGTATGTGTGGGATCTGACTATCTAGTTGTTTATCTTTAGTAGCCTCTCTTACCGGGAAATGTCTCCCAGTGTTACCGCTGAGCCATGGTAGCTTGCTACTGCTCTGGAACACTTAGGCTGGCCGGCATGTGTCCTTCTTCGTTCCTGTGTCTGTCCCTTCGGGGAAATGTCACGCTTTGAGTACCGGAGTCCTGTTAGCCCGCTACAGCCCGGTTTACCGGAGTCCTGCTAGCCCAGTGCTACAGCCCGGACCCACTTGCTGATGACCGACACGTTCGAAGCTGGGTCATGAATGCCTGTCCCTGTAAGTCTGTGCCACTTTGGGTTTACGACTAGTCATGTCAGCCCGGGCTCCTTATCATATGGATGCTAGCGACACTATCATATACGTGAGCCAAAAGGCGCAAACGGTCCCGGGCAAAGGTAAGGCGACACCGTGGGGATACCGTGCGTGAGGCCGCAAAGTGATATGAGGTGTTACCGGCTAGATCGATGTGACATCGAGTCGGGGTCCTGACATCGTTGGCCATGTAGGAGTACATGGTGGGTTGTCTCATTGCAGCCGTCCTCAGGAACTGAGTTCTGTGTTTGTGATCCATGATCAGTTACTACCACACATTGGGCTCCGGGCGCTCCAAGCCCTCTCGACTTATTAATCAACTTGATCTCTGTCCAGGAGTTGCAACTAGTTTCTGGTGTTTGTAGGCAGTGTTAGTAGTCTACCAAGTGGCACCCGGTACAGGTGGGCTTGGGACAGACTAGGCACAGTGGCCCGGTGTACCAAGTGGCACCCGGATGGTGGGCTTGGGAACCCTGCACACATCGTTTGGGGCCGTAAGCGACACCCCGGCCGGATCTCCTTGCGGATGGAACCTGAATAGGCGATAAACCTGGACTAGAGACTTGTTCGGTTAGTCAGGTCGTGGCCGACTCCCTCGCCCGGCTTCCGCTTGAAGGTTGCCGAGGTACATGACGTGTACAGGGCGGTAAGTGGCGAGAGCGTGTGTGAAGAAGTACACCCCTGCAGGGTTAACATCATCTATTCGAATAGCCGGATTCCTCGGATATGGAAACGTGGACCCCTTGCATAGTTCATAGACAAGTGAAAGTGGATACTCTAAAATACGCAAGATAAGCGTGAGTGCTATGGATGGCGTTCTCGTAGGGAGACGGGAGCGGATCCATAGTGGTGTATTGATATGGTGAATATGTGGACTCGTGTGCGCCACCTCAAAAGAGTTACTTGCAGTCGTAGTTCAGGATAGCCACCGAGTCAAAGCTGGCTTGCTGCAGTCAAACCCCTCCACCCCCTTGTTGATAATGATGCATATGTAGATAGATCTGATGTAAGTCTTGCTGGGTACATTTGTACTCACGTTTGCCTATTTTATGTTTTGCAGAGAGACTTCAGTCTCACTAGTAGTTCCGCGTGGACTTCGACGTTTAGCTTGTTACCTCAGCTACGATCTTGTGCCCTCGGCAGGATCTGGTAGATAGTCAGGCTTCTCAGCCTTTTTCATTTCTAGATGTCTGTACCCAGACATGATAGCTTCCGCTTGTGCTTTGACTTGTATGCTCTGAATGTTGGGTCGTGAGACCCCTGTTTGTAATATCTTGCTCCTCGGAGCCTATTGAATAAATACTTGAGTCGTAGAGTCATTTTGTGATGCCATGTTGTATTGCACATATCGAGCATATTGTGTGTATGTTATTGAAATGCTTGGTATGTGTGGGATCTGACTATCTAGTTGTTTATCTTTAGTAGCCTCTCTTACCGGGAAATGTCTCCTAGTGTTTCCACCGAGCCATGGTAGCTTGCTACTGCTCCGGAACACTTAGGCTGGCCGGCATGTGTCCTTCTTCGTTCCTGTGTCTGTCCCTTCGGGGAAATGTCACGCGATGAATACCGGAGTCCTGTTAGCCCGCTACAGCCCGGTTCACCGGAGTCCTGCTAGCCCAGTGCTACAGCCTGGATTCACTCGCTGATGACCGACACGTTCGATGCTGGGTCATGGATGCCTATCCCTGTAAGTTTGTGCCACTTTGGGTTTACGACTAGCCATGTCAGCCCGGGCTCCTTATCATATGGATGCTAGCGACACTGTCATATACGTGTGCCAAAAGACGCGAACGGTCCCGGGTAAAGGTAAGGCGACACCCGTGGGAATACCGTGCGTGAGGCCGCAAAGTGATATGAAGTGTTACATGCTAGATCTATGTGGCATTGAGTCGGGGTCCTGACAGCGTTGGTATCAGAGCTTGACTGCCTGTAGGATTACCAAGCCAAACTGGTCGAAGTTGAGTCTAGAAATTCTTTAATTATATAAGGGAATTGATTGTGGGATGGAACGTAAGGCTCTTTTTACTCCTTATACTTTATGCCTTCTGATCTGAGTCATCTTATCTTTCCTGCGGGGATTAAGAACTAGGCTATCTCTTCTTTCTATCAGGATCGCGTGTTACTAATCAGTGGACTTATAAGATTGTTGGATTTAAGTCTCAGTTCAGTTCCTACTACTTCCGTATGTTAATTGTTGATCTCGAAACCTTGATATTGTGCTTCTGAATGGTTATGCCACCATTTTTGTGAATGTCTCAAATCTTTTCTGAGCATTTACAGCCGTTATGCTGTCCGAGTCATCCCAGGTTTCTAAATAGTCTGATGCATTTGCAAAATCCTTTCCCTATGGTTTCGATGCTCCTTTATGCCAGCTCAATCACACTAATTGTTGAGTTGAGGTATTCTACTGCCTCGACCTTTATGTTGGAATAATTATTATGACCCTAGGTGTCTCAGGGGATCATCTAGTAATTTAGCCATGATTTGTGTTCCCAGTGTGATGATTCTGGCCATCATTCTCGAAAGCATCCCGTGATGCTACTTAGTAGTAGGTATTCTATTCCTGGGTTCTTAAACCCGATATTCACCCTACTTACATCATGTTGATAGTGTTGCTAGTTCTTTTAGTATATTAGTAACCTTGCGATAGTCCTTGAAGTCCGTGGTATCTTCTTCTTCCAAATACCATGAACTACTTATGTCAGAAGTTCCTCGTTGAACTGAAATATCACAATAGGATTATTCTTGATGAGTTCTCCATTATATATTGTGGCTCTGCCAGTTCTACCTTTCTGCATGGGTTATCCGGAAGAAATATGTGGAATTCGTTCGACATGCTAATCCATGCATCCACAACTCAGAAAATCATATGTTCTTTTGAGTTGTCCCATCTTAGTTGTTTCCGACCCTCGCCTATCAATTGATAGTCAAGAGTATGCGTGCATTCGTTCGTCGATGCCTATTACCCTTGTGGCCCGTCAAGCCATTCTGTCCTGAATGACTTGGAGAAACAAACTCCAGTACCTCATCCATATCTAGGATTGGGTCAAAGTAGTTGTATTCCGCAGATCAAATGCCAATCCAGCTTTTGGTTCTGTTCTTCCTTGGAGTATTACCCCCTTCATGCCAGAATTGTCATGAGAACTGCACCAACTTTCATGAATTTTGACGTAGTAATACTTCTCACCATCATTAGTCATTCCTCGGCCATCGTGTTGATGCAACCGGAATACCGACAAATGAATTGTGATGTGTGAAATCAATACTCCCAGCAACCTCGTTGCTTGGTAGTTAAGGGACAATAATTTCATTCTTAGCGTGTTGGTTTTTGAGTCATCCTTCTAAGACTGATCGTGCTACCTAGTCCTTATTTCGGTGCACCCTTCGATTGATGAGTTAGGATCTTGTCAAGTCCTCACTCATTTGATCATATCGTCTTGCCCTCAAAAGCGAGATTGTTCTCGAGCCTAGTAACATATCGGTGGTTTGTGATTTTCCGAAGATCTTCTCGGAAGTACTACCAGGTTGTCACCTGACCGCTATGTTGAGCTCGTGATCAAGTTGGTTTATTGTAAACCACCCTTTCTCCAAGAATCCGTGTTGGATACCCCTGAGCTAGTTGGTTAAGCTAAACGACAACTTGGAGAGTTGGAAGATAAAAGCTTGCCTGACTTAGTTCGTTCCAAAGGGATATTCTTGTGTAGTGTGTGTTGAAGAAAGATGATATCTTCATCGATTGGTCCCTGTGATCAGTTGCTGGACCTATTGTCTTATCAATCCTTTGATTTGAGTGTGGGCTATCGTCAAATCAAATCAGTACCAATGATGCTCGTAATGTTGTCTTATTCGTGGTTGATCCCTCGAGCATACACCATTACATCTTTGGTCTGACCAATGCTATCACCGTGTTCACACGATGGTGGAAGTCCAGTGATATGGAAATTCCGATGAGTTGCTGTTGAGCCCATCAGTAGCATTTTGTCTCCCCCCATGAATCATGTTGAACATCAACCTAGTGTTGGAAACTTGTGTAAGCATTTCTTCGTGTTTCGTTCATGAAGCATATGTTTGGATGAAAGTAGTGACTTTCCCTAATTCATGTGCATATGATGCAAGTTGCCGCCATGAATTCGAGGAAGATTGTTTTGTTTCCTTGGAATCATCCCAAATCAGTCATGCACACGTGCGAAGTATTCTGTGGTTTGGAGACTTGCAACCTCCATTCCATATGTGTTCCGTAGCACCCCAAGCCACTGACTGATTTGTTCGAGAAAAGGAGTTAAGTGTTAATCCATGGTAATGCACAAGACTTCGATACCCTCGTTGATGGTTCCCCCTCCTGAACTCGGTAGTGTTTTATTGTAAGACTACTATGTGGTCATGCTTGTCTGGGACAACGTGTTCACATGTTGTAGCAGAACCAGCTCATGTTTTGGAGCTTGCTATCGTAGTTCATCTCCCGAGAATCCCGCAACGTCATCTCGCCGATTTGTGTTGCAAACTTCCGTTTTTCTTCCTAGACTCGATGAGTCTGGAATATCCTGACACCAACCAGATCTGAATCTCACGCAGATATGATGGTTGGAATATTTCCCAAGAATTATAATATTGGTCGCGCGATAACCGGTAAAGTGGATGTCGTGGCCAACACACCCAGCCGGAAGACCTGTTATTATAATATCTTGATTGATGAGGTTGGCCACCTCCCCATAGGGATTTCGTAGGATTTACTCCCTAGTTACCCCTATGGATTTTTGTGTTCCTGAAGTCCGACCTTACTTGATGTTCTAGATATCAAACCATTTCAATGAATGGGATACGCTAGCACATCAAGGAGAACATTAGAAGCGGAGTGCTAAATGTCTCTCGGTCGATCATCCAGATTTTGTTTCCTTGACCTCGCTAAGGTGAAATCTGAGAAGGTGCTATCTTCCTTTGCATCTGCATCATCCATCATTAGCCATCATGGTAGCAAGTTGTGTTGCCAGGATCCTTGACACGGATGCTGATAAAACCTTGATGATTATGGAATTGCTCAAGTTCTTGAGAGCATGCACAAGCGCTAGGTGTTATCATCGGCACTAACTGGGTTTGCTCTCAGTTTCCTCGGCAATGCTATGATCTTTTCAAACAGTGAATTCACTCTCTATTGTTGGGTTCTTCCCCAGTTACCAGAATCATTCCCAGCATTTGCATTTTGTTCCCAGCTTGCACCGCCAATGTGCCATTCTACCATGGATCTCTTCCATTTCCGGTGTAGCAAAATCATCCATTACGTTGTCTTCAACAAGGTAATCCACATCATCCAAGTCCAAGTATGCCATTCTACCGACCCCGCCAATCGATTGCTATGATTCGCCTTCGGATGATATAGAGAGTCTCAATGATCTCTATATCAAAGGTAATTCTTTTTGCCACTTAAGGAAATAACCTACGAATCACCCTCCTCCAGGATGTTTCGTCGTGGTATCATGGCAACTCTACTCCTCGCTACGTTGACAATCGTTTACCACCTTCTTAGGTGTGGAATTGTTGTCTACCTAGTGAACCTCGTCACCTGCTCCACTCCATTCCTATGGATGTGTGCTTCGCCTCTCAGCTCGAGAGATGTTGCTATGTCTCATTCCGTGAGTTAATCCTGAGTTGTTCGACCTTCGAGAAGAACCATTCTTTTAGGGTCTCTCTTTTCCTCTCGTTGTCATGTTAGTTGGAGTTCTCAGAGCAAGACTTCGAGACAAAGATGGTGATCGAAACAACGTTCCTATGAAGTGCAACCTGGATCGTGAAGATTGTGCTAGTTTGCGTTCCCCCTTCACCTTACCCTAAGCTTGAATCTCGGGACGAGATTTTTGTTTAGTGGGGGTGAGTTGTCACATCCCTAGCTTCTGGCATTGCTCTAGGTTAGCTTCATGTGTGCATCATGTCTATATTTTTGAAACTTGAATTGAGGAATATTGGAAGCCTCAAAACCCTAAATAAAAGAGGGGCAAAAACCCTTAAAATCTCATTCATTGTTCCAAAAGGCTCTTCTTAAATGTTTGATAATTTTTGGTAAGGGTTCTGGTCCCAACCAAAATATTGAACATTTCTAAGGATTTATTTTTGGGACTTTGAATTTAAATCATTAGCTATTTGAATTTGAATTATATTCATATAATTAGAATATAATTTCAAATACCCCTGATATATTTTATAAGCTTTTGGAAAAGTCCATTTAGCAATATAAAATATTCAGAGGAGTTTTTGGCATTGTTTGAATTATTTTTAATTCAAAACAGTGGCAAAAGAATTAAATAAAAGAAAACAGAAGAAAAAGATAAAAAGAACAGAAACTTACCTGGCCTCACCTGTGCAGCCCACCAGAGCCGGCCCAGCTCCTGTGCTGCTCCAGCACTGTGCGGCCCAGCCCACCGCAGTCGCCACCGTCTTCAACCTCCTGCCAGTAGGCAGGAGGGCGTGTGCCCGACGCGCGCGCGCACGCGCCGGCCACCTCATGCTCGCCGCTTGCTCCTGGACGTCACTAGGTGCGCCACGCCACCCCCTCGGACCCCTCTCACTCTTCCTCGAGGCCCCGCCCCTCTACTCCCTCTCTCTCGCCCGAACCCGAACGGAGCCGCCGCCACCGACGAGAGCCACCGTGGCTACCGGCCACCCCATGCCTCACCGACGCCCCAGGGAGCTCCGCCCCGACCCCCCTCTTCCTCCCCACCGATCCACGGCCCTCCGGAAGCCCTGCAGCGTCGCCCTCAAGCTCGCCCCCAACCTTCGGCCGCCGGCGAATTTTCGAGGATTCGCGAGCTCCGGTGCCTCCCCGAGCTCGCCGAGGCCACCGCTGCACCCGCTGTGAGCTCCTGCTCCCAACCCCTCTCTCCCCGCCGTTGAATCCCTCCTCTATCCCCCCTGGCCACCGCGGCGGAAGCTCACCGCTGTCACGCCTGTCGCCGCCGTCGTTGCAGGTCACCGAACTCGCGTCCGAGCACGACCTCGAGCTCGTGGATCTCCCAGGAGCCCGCCCAGCCTCTCAGCTCGCTCGCTCGCCAAGCGTAGCCCCGTGCCCGTGCTGGCCCGAACTCCGGTCGCCGCCGCGGGCCCCGTTCCGATGAGCTCGGGCCACCTCAGCCCCTGCCGTTTGCACGGATGGATGCGGGCGACTCCCAGCTACGCGTAGAGCCCCTCAGTCGCCGATTTGGTCACCGAAGGAGCGTTTCCGACGCCCTCCGCCGTTGCTGGCGTCGCCGGCGACAAGCCGCGGGTCAACTCCGGCCGGTTTGACCCGGGGTTTGACCCCCTGACGTGTGGGCCCAGGCGCCTGCTAGATTAGTGTTAGATTATTTAGCGCTAATTAACCTAGCTAACTAGATAGGCCACTGACATGCGGGCCCCGCCCGGCTAACTAAGTTAGTTAGGGCTAACTAACCTGGTTAGTTGACTGGGTCACTGACCAGTGGACCCCACTGGTCAGGTTTGACCTGAATCTGCCCCGTTGACTGATGACGTCAAGGTGATGTCATGCTGACGCATTAAATGATTTTCTGGAATTAAAATAAATCAGAAAATCCAGAAAATTATACAAACTTCAAAAATTCATAGAAAATTAACCATAACTCCAAATTAAATAAGTTATATATGAAAAATTATCAGAAAAATTCAAGGAACCCATCTGTACCACTTTCATGCATGTTAGAACAACTTATCACTACTGTTTAGGACAAATAAAGTGAATGACATTTAAATAACACCATATGGAGTTTGAATTTGAATCTTGGATTCAAACCAACTTCATTTAATCTGGTTTTAGATGCATTAGCCCAAAACACATTCATATTGCCATGTCATAGCATGCATCATATTGTGCATTGCATTGATCGTGTCTTTTCTGTATTTGCCGGTAATTGTCCCCTCTCGATAGACGTGATACCGATGATGTGATCGTTGACACTGATGAAGACTCAATGTTATCTTCAGAAGTGCCAGGCAAGCAAAACCCCCTTGTTCATTTCGATAAAATCCCACTCTCTCGCTCCTGCTCTCTTTTACTGCATTAGGACAACAACGACATTTTGTTACTTGCTGCGGTAGCTGAACCCCTTTATCCTTTGCATGACCTGTCATTGCCACAGTAAATAGATGAAACCCACTAGCATGAGTAGGAGTTGTTTGAGCCCTGATGTGCCTACTCATTCATGCTTGTTGTCATGCCTGCTATTGCTTAGAGTTGAGTCAGGTCTGATTCATCGGGGATGAATCAGAGGCGTGTGAACATGTCCTACTGTGTGTGAGCTAAGTGTGTGAACACGATTTGGTAAAGGTAGCGGTGAGAGGCCATGTAGGAGTACATGGTGGGTTGTCTCATTGCAGCCGTCCTCAGGAACTGACTTCTGTGTTTGTGATCCATGATTCAGCTACTACCACGCATTGGGCCCGAAACCAATGGACCCTCTCGGCTTCTTGATCACCCTTGTCCTCTGTCCAGGAGTTGCAAGTAGTTTCTGGTGTTTGTAGTATGCTGGAGGCCGTGGGCAGCGCTGACCGTAGGGGTGGGCTATGATGCGGTAGGCACGTGGCACGGTGTACCGGGCGCCCGTTTGGTGTCTCGGGAACCCTGTTCACATCGTTTGGGGCTGTGAGCGAAACTCCGGCCGGATCTCCTCATGGATGGAACCCGAATAGGCGATAAACCTGGACTAGAGACTTAGGTGATTAGGTAGGTCGTGGCCGACACCCACGTTGGGCTTCCGCTTGAAGGTTGCCGAGTACATGTCGGGTAAACGACGGTAAGTGGTGAGAGCGTGTGTGAAGAAGTACACCCCTGCAGGGTTAATATGATCTATTCGAATAGCCGTGTCCGCGGAAAAGGACTTCTGGGTTGCTTATATCAGTTCATAGACAAGTGAAAGTGGATACTCTAAAATACGCAAGATAAGCGTGAGTGCTATGGATGGCGTTCTCTTAGGGAGACGGGAGCGGTTCCATAGTGGTGTATTGGTTGGTGAATATGTGGACTCGTGTGCGCCACCTCAAAAGAGTTACTTGCAGTCGTAGTTCAGGATAGCCACCGAGTCAAAGCTGGCTTGCTGCAGTCAAACTCCACCATCCCCTTGTTGAAAATGATGCATATGTAGATAGTTCTGATGTAAGCCTTGCTGGGTACATTTGTACTCACGTTTGCCTATTTTATGTTTTTGCAGAGAGACTTCAGTCTCACTAGTAATTCCGCGTGGTCTTCGATGTTTAGCTTGTTACCTCAGCTACGATCTTGTGCCCTCGGCAGGATCTGATAGATAGTCAGGCTTCTCAGCCTTTTTCATTTATAGATGTCTGTACACAGACATGATAGCTTCCGCTTGTGCTTTGACTTGTATGCTCTGAGTGTTGGGTCATGAGACCCATGTTTCTAATGTCTCGCTCCTCGGAGCCTATTGAATAAACTACTTGAGTCGTAGAGTCATTTTGTGATGCCATGTTGTATTGCACATATCGAGCATATTGTGTGTATGTTATTGAAATGCTTGGTATGTGTGGGATCTGACTATCTAGTTGTTTATCTTTAGTAGCCTCTCTTACCGGGAAATGTCTCCTAGTGTTTCCACCGAGCCATGGTAGCTTGCTACTGCTCCGGAACACTTAGGCTGGCCGGCATGTGTCCTTCTTCGTTCCTGTGTCTGTCCCTTCGGGGAAATGTCACGCGATGAATACCGGAGTCCTGTTAGCCCGCTACAGCCCGGTTCACCGGAGTCCTGCTAGCCCAGTGCTACAGCCTGGATTCACTCGCTGATGACCGACACGTTCGATGCTGGGTCATGGATGCCTGTCCCTGTAAGTTTGTGCCACTTTGGGTTTACGACTAGCCATGTCAGCCCGGGCTCCTTATCATATGGATGCTAGCGACACTGTCATATACGTGTGCCAAAAGACGCAAACGGTCCCGGGTAAAGGTAAGGCGACACCCGTGGGAATACCGTGCGTGAGGCCGCAAAGTGATATGAAGTGTTACATGCTAGATCTATGTGGCATTGAGTCGGGGTCCTGACAATTTAAAATATCAAAATCCGAAAGAAAACTGTATTTGGGAACTAATTGCATGTTTGCTGTATTTTTTTCATTTTACAGCCCATTTATTATTACTTATAGCCCATTCCTTATTACTTATAGCCCATTTCTTATTACTTATAGCTCATTTTCTGGGCAAAATGCATCCCTCCTCATCTTGAAAGATTTCCGGCCCAGCAGGGCATAGAAAAGCAAGTAGTCCTATGTTGGTTATTCTGCAAAAAAAAATAGCTGGCTAGCCATTTTTCAGAAAGGAAAAAACATATGAAATAAAAGCCTGGGCAAGACGGGCCACGGGTCCCGCACAACCGAGTTTATACCCTTCTCCGTCCCGAAAAAACAAAATTATTGTGCGCGCTGTTGGGTCCCTACTGTCATCCTCACCATGTACAATCATCTCCTTATTCCTCTCGGTTGTTGACCATGTTGACAACACCGGAGGGGGGCACCACGGCGAGCGAACCAAGGCGGAGGATGATGGTGAGGCCTCGGACGGGAACGAACAGGAGCCGTGGGAGGCGGGAGCAGGCGGTCCCACCGGCGCTGGTTTGGCTTTGGCGGCTCGAGGAAGAAGAGACTGAAGAAACGCGACATACGTTGAATGTCAATCGAATGGTCAAGCTTGGCACAATCGTTTTTTGACTAAGCGGACACCAAGTAGCATACTTTTTTATATATATGAAGAAAACTGCGAGGATAATGCGTTCGTATGTCATCCTCCTCACAGGGAATGTTCGCCACATAAGTGACTAGCACCCTTAGTTTTCAACCGAGAGGTCTTGGGTTCGAGTCCGAGGAACTCTCAATTTTGTCCTCTTTCCTTCCTTGCAAAAAAGGGAAAGAAAATCAAAGACTTGGGAAGGCGTACAGAACAAGTTAGTGTACCAGTAAAGAGACGTTGCCGAGTTTTAGAAAAAAGAAAGACGTGCTCCTGTAGCCGGTTCGAATCCAAACCTAGACTATGACTATATATGGTGCTATGCTACTCTGCAAGTAATGAAACTAACATATCCAACGTTCGCTTCTCCTCTTCTCTACTTACTCTGCCTAGCATCAGAAGCTCTGGCCGCAGCAACCATGTCTGCTGGCTGCTCGTCCACCTGCTCTTCAGCAGGCAACAACCAGATATGCGCCAGTCGCCACCCGTACCATCGCCTGTGGGTCACATCACACTCCCGCCGGCACGCGCACCGTAGCCGATTGCTCATCGCAACCCGCTGCCGTTGGTGTGGTGCCACTGCTGCAAATCACGCGGAGTCATCCGTCGTGTCTCAACCACAATCCGCAACTCTGGCCGAGTCTTCTACAAATGCCCGAATCATGGGGTAATAATATGTTTAAGTGTTGTTCTGCTGCTTTCAGTTGCTGATTTTTTTAATAGTTTGGTTGATGATCTTCAATTTGATTCATGCAGAAAAGGGAAGATTCGTGTGATTTGTATTTCTGGGAAGTCGCTGATGTGAGGGAATGCAACTACGCTGATTATTTGGTTAGCTGAGGAATCCCAATACCAGCAGGTTGGGGTGTTGGACAAGTAACTGAAGGAACGGCAGAAGAGGAAGATGCAGAGCAGAAGGTTAAAGATGCAGTTCCTCTGATCATGGCCAAGCAACAACTGCTGAATGGGCTTGACAGCAATGAGGAGATGAAGAGCTTGTGAAGATAATGGGCAAAATCGATCTGCTCTGTAGGATGATTGTCTCTTTATTTGCAGTGTATGTAGCACTCGTGATGTATTCAGTGGCTACGACATGAGCACTTTGCTGAAACTAGTAATGAATGAAACCTGTATAGCAGGCTGGGCGTAGTGTTGTGAACATCTAACGATTTCTATTAACGGAAATCAGGGGGTACCCCTTTTGCTCATATAAATAAATAAATAGCAGAGGCCCTGTCGGGTCAGCTTTGTTCTCATTCAAAGACGTTGAGCAAATTGCAGTCCAACAGCAAACCATGTCATCAAATTCAAGTTTCACAGCCAAATATGAGTACAACTAAACAACAATGTCATCATGTTTTAGTTGTCATACAATCACCAAACACAAATCAGCATACATAATAAGTAATGTTCTCACCGCAAAATACTAAACAACATGTTCATCAGGTTTCAGTTGTCATAGCAAACACAATTTCACATAGTAGATAAAAAAATGTCTTCTGATAGGAAAATACGACAAAAGCAATATAATCATCATCCGCAGCAGCAACGTCAACATCTTCGCCATGTGTGTCAGTCTGAATCGTAATTCCCCACGGTGTCATCTTCTTCTTCGTCCTCGAACGTTGGCTTCTTCTTGATCAATTCTTGTATGTCCACAGCACGATAGGCAATCTTTTCGCCGGCGTCATTGACGTGATGTTTCTCAAAAGATATTAGGAACATATGTGTTATCTTGTACATCAGGAGCAGTGTAAGCATCATCTTGTTGTGCAACTTCATTAAACGAATTCCTCTGCTCAAACCGTGGAAATGTGTCTTCCAAGAAAAATATATGTGTTGCTTGATTTGCCAAAATAAAAGGCTCGTTGGTCTGGTACGCCACCTTGACATTGATGGATTTGAAATAATCATCAGCTCTGGGTTTTGCGATCCTAGAAAATAGGTTATACCAACGACAGCACAACAGAACCACACACCAATGATCCTCGAAACTGGAGATATACTGCAACTGAACAATGTCTATTATGTTAGCATACATTTCAGTTGTCTCTTTGTCATATGTATCCGTGCTCATGATGGCATTGTTTTGTGTCTTCCTGCCTTCGTCTCGTGCAAGGGTGTTGTAGTGCACATCTCCAACAACGCAAGATTCATAATGTCTTACCCGAGTATCAGGACCTATTGCTAGTGAGTAAAGGGCATCATCAACTGCCTGCCCATCCTCCCGCATCTTCTTAACCTATGGTTAGAAAATAGACAAGCTGATCATCTTATGTACTCAACATATTAAAAAATCTAGCAGTGCACTTCAAAAGCTTACATGGTTCTTGAACCATTTCGCAAATCCTGCCATAACCAGTTTATCAATGTTTCTTGGATTTTGCGGCGGTAACTCCTCTTTGTAGATGCTGCACAACATAGTGATCGCATCAAACATCTAAATATATAAGAATGTGCTGCAAGTTTAGTAGATTACGATGTATAAGCTGTAGTACTGCACTTACTTGATATAAGGTAGTATCTCAGGACAGTTATTCAACACATACCAAACCATTTTGTCCAAATCTTTAGGTTTGTCCTCTTGTCGACTCTTCCCTGTAACTCGAACAGAATAATCGAAAACATTGAGCTCGGGATTGTCTTCACCCACCTCTTTGCTAAGCTGATCAGCTTTTTCAATGTATTTTGAGCAGAATGTGAATGCTTATGTAGCAATGTAGGACTCTGCAATGGAACCCTCGGGTCTAGCTCTGTTCCTAACATAGCCCTTGAAAGTGCCTAGCCGCCTTTCAATAGGGTACATCCAGCCATACTGTACTGGACCTCTAAGTAGTGCCTCATCAGGTAGATGAA
Source organism: Triticum dicoccoides (assembly GCF_002162155.2). Classification (NCBI taxonomy): domain Eukaryota; kingdom Viridiplantae; phylum Streptophyta; class Magnoliopsida; order Poales; family Poaceae; genus Triticum; species Triticum dicoccoides. The sequence continues at coordinate 579,735,904 of NC_041389.1, read as the reverse complement.
CAGCCAAATGCACCATCACATCAAAGAAGGCTGGAGGATATATCTTCTCAAGGTCGCATAGGATAGTTGGTATCTTGTCTCTAAGACGCTCCAAAGCATCTATCCTGATATTTCTACTGCAGAGTTCCCTGAAGAATTGTCCCAACTCTGCAACTGCTCTGTATAAGTCAGGGCGGCCTAATCCTCTAAGACGCTTTTCCACTCACTACCATGAGATGGATGGCTCATTACATTCTGATCTCTGTACTCCTGGTTCCTAGAATGCCACAGTACATCCTCTCTTGTTTCAGCATCATGAAACAACCTCTGCAATCTTGGTGTAATTGGAAAATGTCTCAGAACATTATGAGGAACCCTCTTCACATCATCGCCATCTTTCCATCTTGATGATTTGCATTTCAGGCATTCACTTAAGTTCGCATAATCCTTTCGGAACAGAACACAATTATTATTACAAACATGGATCATATCCTATCTAATTCCAACTGCACGAAGGAAATTCTTTATTTTACTGTAGGTGTGTGGCAGCTCAGACGCATCCGGGAAAGATTTGCCGAAAGCAGCCAACATCGCATCGAATGATTTGTTGGTTATCCGCTCAGATCTCTTCACCTGAAGAAAGGTGACCATAGCTGAGAATACTGACAGCTTATTTCCCGGGGTGACAGCAACATTGCATTGTTCCAACATGCGGGCCCACCATTTTTCTTCTGAAGGTGAAAGTTCACAGAATGCACGAGAATTTCGTAGCATTGTTTCAATGTTGGTCAAACTCACTGGCTCTGCCACCACCACCTCCTCCTCCTCTTCCACCTGAGCATCAGGCAGATCAAGATGGTGATCTCCTGCTTCCACGTAGTCAATAACATTGACGTTCACAGCTTCACCATGATGAACACACCTAGTATATGTGACCGACATCCCATACAAGTGTAGATGATTTTTCACAGTTGACTTGGGTCTTGTAACTGAATCCATACAACTGCTACACGGGCAGAGCACATCTGATTTCGGACCACCGTACTCAGCTCTGATAAAGTTCATGAAGTTTTCAACCCCCTCGACATATGCAGCGGAGAATCTTCGAGCAGAAGTTATCCAAGTCCTGTCCATCTGTTAGACATACAAATTAGTTCTTCTACTAGATATTACAGGAAAAACATATATGCTTTTTTATGAAGTCTAGAAAACAAATACCTAGGTCGATGTCTAAAGCTATGGCAAGATATTTGGACGAGCAGATCTAAGTAACGAAATATATGTAAAGCTAAAACAGCAAACATATTTGAGTGCTAAATTATGGCAGGCTGTTTTAGCAGTCAATGAGGCCGAGCACACAGCCATCAAACTATCGAAGGCCATCGCAGCAACAAAGATCGAGTATAAAATGGTGTAGAGCTATTTCACCTAACAGATTGGCTACTAGACAATGGCAATCTACGTCACAACAAATATATGGCAGGATATTTTAGCAACTAATCGGCCTTAGCATGCCATCTCAGCAAACTACTTCGGCAAGGAAGCTTGAGTGCAGAACAGGGCAAGGAAGCTTCTTAAGCAGAGCATATTGACAGTAAACTACTTCGGCAAACAGTGAGATTAACAACGTTTATCAGCTAACATTCAGCGCTACACCGACATGAACGGGGCCTCAGTCTAGAATCCGCGTACCATGGGAGAAGTTGACCGTCGTGCGTCTCCACACGAACATCGCCAGCGGTGGCGGCGCTGACCGCCGTGCGCCTCCACAAGAACGTAGCCAGAGGTGGCGGCACGGCTAGAGGACGGCAGTCTACGAGAGCGTATTGTGGGAGCGAGAGGATCGCCGTGCATCCCCTCGACGAACCGCGGCGCCAAGTATCGGTGCGGCGGGGAGGGCGGCTTCGGCGGAGAGAATGGAGTGGAGGGGGGACGGGGGAAGTGGGGGTTGGGGAATATTTGGCCGAAGGGCGGTTGAATCGAATTTGGGGGGAATTTTTGTGGGGGGGGAGGATTTTCGCGCGGTGGGCGGGGGGAGTTTGGCGCATGGTCGGTTTCTCCATGTGCAGTCCCACGTGTCAGTGAAGAGGCAAGCCGAAGTGCGTTCCGTTTGCGTGAGCCGTGTGCAGGATCGAATGTGTGTGGGGTGCAATGCGACCGTGACAGGGGTGTTGTGAGTGTGCCAATTTTTTTCCTTTTAAACTAGGTGCTTCGCCCCCTCAAAAAAAATGTTCCTTCGCGCGATCCATCGATACTACTACTAGTAATCCGGTAATCCCAACTAAAACGGCGCGGTCGGGTCTTTTCCCGCGTGATATGCTGGGAGGTTGGCTTAGTTGGGTTTTTTAGATTTGTCTCGGTTCAATAAAAAGCAGAGTTGTTGATGATGGTGTGCCTGTCATCCTACAATATAGGCCGTCTGATCTATATCTAACGGATAGGAAGGAAACTATGATAATTTACCCGCACTCCTCTCCACATTTGCAGAGAAGGCTTTCCCTCGTTCATCCTTTTCTCCCACAAGATCTTGATCTTCCGTGCAACGCACGGGCATCATGCTAGTACTCCTACAATATGTATATTATTGTGAAAGTTCATATACACTGGCCGAGATTAATGCAAACACGGCAGATTTTCATTACATTTCGAACTTTTATAGGACAGAAAAATAAAAGAAACCCGACCCTAAACCTATTTTACGGCGGCGACCTACGTCCTCCATCTGTGATCTCTATGTACGGGGACGGGGTTCAAGACCCGTGAAGTGAAGGTGCGGTCTTAGGCGAGGAAGAGTAGAACATGGGATACGGACCGGCCAGTTGGCACACCATGCCCTGCCGCCTCCCATGCCATACTCATCCTCGGAGGAGTCCCCGACCTCGGTGGTGCCGGACATTGGACGGCGGCAAGTAGGACACGTGGATGACGGTGCTCCCGTCGTCGGCCGCAAGCGTGGCCACCGCTTGTGCGGTCGCGTCTGCGTCTGGCTACACCGCTATTGTGTCGCGAGAGGCGACTTGAGAGAGGGCGGCGACCTCGAGATTCATCCCCGAAGACAAGCTCTCTCGCAGAGCGTTCGCACTTGCGGTCATGGCGGATGTGGTGACAGGTAGGAGGACCATGCGCTATGGTGTGGAGGTTTGCTGGGCGTTGCCGCTTTAAGTAGCGCATTACAGTGAGGCCAAGCATCCGGGTGCGTCATTAAGTCACCGGAGTTGGTTCCTCGGGCACCAAGCCTCTTAACGACGACATACGAATGGACGGCATGAATGCGGGCAGCTGGCGCCGGCTCGAAATGCACCGTGCGATGGCGCGAGGGACGAGGGCTTTGGTGTGCCAGGGTAGTCAGCTGCGGTCGTGGGAACGTTGGAGATGCCCTTTGCTCAAATGTGATCCCCGCATGTCATGGAAAAAGCAAGATGACCCGGCATGGTCTCAGGTCCAGAGGATGCAGTTGGTCATGCTACACCACTCCGCGGATGCGTCGCGGCGCCTCGTGCATCCTCGACGAGCCGGGTGTTGGGGTGTGTTTGGATTGTGGCCAAAGTGCACCTTACCAAAATTTTGGTCATGACCCAAAGATTGGTCTTTGTTTGGATGGTTGCCATTTCTTTGGCATGCCAATGAACTCTAGCCAACTCTAGTTCATTTTTCTTGCCAATGTCGACCAAATCATGGGCAACCAATACCTCAACCAAAATTTTGGCTACCCAATGCTTTGATGGGGCAACCTTGGGCACAAACCAAACATACCATTGGTCGTGCCACAGCACTAATGCCACCCTCGGCACACTGAAACCGACCGTGTCTATCGATGATATGAGTGTGTCGCTCACCGCGGTCGCACTGTCCAGAGGCACTGCTGGAGCTGCGCCCCGTTGTTGGCCCCAACGACCCACATGAACGGTTGTCGGTGGCGAGGAGGTCGTGGGACAGCTCCTCCATTGGACTAGGCTGCGCTACGTCGTCCCGACGGGTGTGCCACACATGTCGGTTTCCCTGTTTTCCCGGCCATATTCGAGCGTTAGTGCTCCGCGTTGCGCATTACGCCTTTCACTATGTAGGCCAAGCGAGACAACTTATTGTTTATTTGAGCCGTTCAAGTGTAATCATGTGGCGTTTGCTTATTTCTCATTCCTCTCCAACCCTCTTCTCCATCGATCATGTCGCCCTACAGTCGAGTCCATCCTCCCGCATGCCTCATTTGAACATTCCGCCGAGTATCATTCGCATGTACCCACCCTAGTCCTCTTTCAATAGATCTCCGGACACCGAGATGAAATCGAGAGGGAATGAGTGGGGGCACGTGATACCTAAGGCGGATTCAAAATTTTGAACCGGTGATCATAGCATCCGCACATCATATATAAAGGGTATTCAATGTTTGTTTCATTTTTGAACGTACAATATACTCCCTCCTATCCTTTCTACTTTAGATATAAATTTTATGTGTAGTCAAAGTATCTCTACTATGATAAAAAAAGGTATCAACATTCAACAACGCCCAATCAATATTGTTAGATTCGTACGTAGTCCTAGATTTGTACTCGAGATGGTTTCCAATTTGACTATTGACAAGACTAATAGTACTCCTTTGACATAGGTGAGTAAGTCATCTTAGGTTGTGCACCGTGACCAAGGAGGAGGGGAAAACGAGAGACATTAATGTTTATTTGCTAATTAATAGTATTGCATGCAATGAACTAACCACTGCATGTCATGTTTGATAGTCTCAGGTCATTAAAAGCATGCACACCCTCATATCTTATTGGTTGATATGTCAAAAACAAGAAACGAGGTAGAAGTTAATGCACCACGCCTAGGTGTTTTGGGATTATTTGGTTTTCATAAGATGACTTACACACCTAGACGGAGGGAGTACATGAGATGTATAATGTGAAAATTATATCATTGGAAACTCCTTTCACATACGAAATTGACCGTATGCTTTGTGTAAGTTGCATGTCATATATTATTACTCTAACATTTGGTCAAAGTTAGCCTCGAAAAACGCATTAGACCCTGTATGCTTTGTGTAAGTTGCATGTCATATACTATTACTCTAACATTTGGTCAAAGTAGTATAGTGGAAGTGGATCCTCTGACGTAGGTATCCCTACCTTACCCTCCCTTTCGGTCACTTACTGGCGGACCCCATGCTTGTTAGGCCCCGCATGTCAGTTACTCAATGGGTTCGGCCACATCAGGGGATCCTCATCCGTAGTATACTCCCTCTGTTTTTATTTACTCCGCATAAAACGGAGGGAGTGGTGGTATAATAAATGACGCGGGTGGGGGAGGGGGGGAGGGACGTCGGTTTGCTCTCAACTGCGGTCCCATAAGCGAGCGAAAACGCAAGAAGAAGCGTGTTCCATTCGGTGAGGTATGTGGAGGGTCCAGCGTGCCTGGCTGCAGCACAAATGCAACAAGAGTGATGTACAGTCAAAACCAATTGACTGGTCGTCACCGGAACCACTATTCACACCAGAACCTTCTCTACTCGGCCTACATCAGCCACTGCCCTAAAACCACACCAAATCTCCAGCCCATTCCCCCACCTTTCGATCCCCTAGCCCGCATCAAGCGTCCCCTGGTTCACCAGAAAGCCATGGTGCACCGCAAGATCACTTACTACAAGATGCTGACGCCGGAGCGCTACGCAGAAATCGCGGTGGCGGTCGGTGCCACAGACCTCCGTTCCCAAGCTCGCTTTGCGGCGGGCCAATCCCCGAGTTCTCTGGAGCCAAGCTACAAGGAGGAGGAAGCCGATCCAATGTTCACTACGGAGGTTGTAGCGCAGAACGCCCCCGATGGGTATGAGACGATGGACGTCGACTTCGTGTCGGTGTCCGAGTCCCCCATGGTGCAGGCAGACCAGTTGTTCAACATGGCGATACTAAAGGAGGACCGGGAGGCAGAGGCTCAACTCGATACGGAGCGCGCGCATGTCGCTGCCATCGAGGCTCTCCTGCAGGCGGAACCGGATGTCGTGGATGTGAACCGAGCGGCCGAGGCTCAACTTGAGGCAGAGCGCGCGAATGCCGCTGCCATCGAGGCCCTCCTGTAGGCGGAACCGGACGTCCTGGACATGAACCGGGCGGCAGAGGCTCGACTCGACGCAGAGCATGCGGATGCCGCTCTCATCGACGCCCTCCTGCAGGCGGAACCGTAAGTCCTGGACTTGATCCGGGCGGCGGAGGCTCGACTCAAAGTGGAGCACGCGGATGCCGCTTCCATCGAGGCCCTCCTGCAGGTGGAACCGGACGTCCTCGACTTGAACCGGGCTGTTCTCTCGTCCGTGCAGAGCGCCCGCACGCTCCGCTTGAACGAGTAGCTAGAGGCCGAGGACAACCACGATGCGGAGACACACGTCGGCAGCGGCGGCTGGTTCGCGCCGGCAGCCAAAGACGAGGCCATCTCTTTCTGCGTGCAGTGATAGTTTTCTTTATGTTGTTGTTTTTATGGATCTTTTGCGATGTAAAAACATAATATTTGTTATGCAAGTTGCCTAACTTGGGTCAGTCTACCATTTCAGGCGGTTGGATGAATATCCTACGTCTCCTAACCCTTCTTTCCTTCTTCCTCACCTCTTCTTCTTCCCCAATAGACCACCACACGGGCCGTATGGATACTCCCCAACATGTGGTTGGATAAAGATACTCTATGAACGAAAATTATGTGTCAGCGATAGGATGGCTGAGTTTGGTTTGTTCACATGCGACAACATGTGTCATTGAGGGTGCGTTCCCTTGGTTGGGTTTGCGGCGTGCAGGAGCGACTGTGTGAGGGTGCGGTGCGACCGCGGCATGCAGGAGCGACCGTGTGAGGGTGCGGTGCGACCGCGACAGCCGTGCGCAAGTGTACCTCCTTCTCATTTTGAAAACTTTAGGCAAGCTTGGCAAAAATGTGTGGCGAAGTTTGGCAATGCAAGGCCTAGATCCAAACAGGATAAGTACGTACGTACTAGGAGTACTAGTGTTAAAAAAGAAAGGCGGGGTTTTCCTTCGATACAAATCCTCATTTCACGTGTCAATTAATGCGTATTTTTTTCTCGAAAGACCAAAGAGCTAACCATCTCACTCCTCATCGCTTGATTAATGCAGCGCCATGCAAACGAACCTTCTCACTTCCGCATGCATGCAGGGGATATTAATGTCCTTGGTTGCTAACCCCATCAATTTTGCCTCGATTAGTGTTAGTGGCCCTTTGCAAATTGTAATTTTGATATACTGGCCTTGTGTACAAAAAAATGTAGGTAGTAACTATATTTGAATTCCTTGCCCATTGCGGTGACGTCGACGATTTTTTTTGATGGTTTGGTGAAGTGCGTTCGACGGAGAACACCATTGAGGGAGACCACGGTAAGTCGTTCACAAGTGCCGCCTGCAAGCCGAGACAACCGCCTTCTTTGCATCCAGGAAGTCCTTTACTAGTACTACTACTACTAGGAGTACTAGTGCGGTGAGATGGTTTCTCGAAGAAGACGATGGAGAAGCGGAGTCAGCAAAGAGTGAAATGATGGTTGCTTCGTCCGTGCTTTGTGATTTGACGCCTCACTACTTTGTGATTTGTGATAGAAGGGACAGGGGAGTAGACTCTGTGCTCTATACTGTACTACATGCGTCCAAGCATGGGAGAAAGAGGAGCGACGTTGCATTTTTCTATTCCTTCAATCAATCAATGAGGGAGCTTCGGTTCCATCTTTTTTGCTTTGGCAACACCGTCCACAATGGTTCCCACGATGCCAAAAGCTATTTTCAAATCCTCGTTTCACGTGTCAATTAATGCGTATTTTTTCTCGAAAGACCAAAGAGCTAACCATCTCACTCCTCATCGCTTAATTAATGCAGCGCCATGCAAATGAACCTTCTCACTTCCGCATGCATGCAGGGGATATTAATGTCCTTGGTTGCTAACCCCATCAATTTTGCCTCGATTAGTGTTAGTGGCCCTTTGCAAATTGTAATTTTGATATACTGGCCTTGTGTACAAAAAAAATGGAGGTAGTGACTATATTTGAATTCCTTGCCCATTGCGGTGACGTCGACGATTTTTTTTTATGGTTTGGCGAAGTGCGTTCGACGGAGAACACCATTGAGGGAGACCACGGTAAGTCATTCACAAGTGTAACACCCACGATGCGGCTATGTCTCCCACGTGTCGAAGCACGACTTAGAGGCATAACCGCATGGTGGTTTTGTCGCAAGAAGGGTCATCTTCACACAATCCCATGTAATGAACAAGAATGGGATAAAGAGAGTTGGCTTACAATCGCCACCTCACATAATACATAAATTAAGATCATACATCATTCAAATACACTCATAGACCAGCTACGGTCAAGTTCAAATGAAAATAAGACAACCCCAAATGCTAGATCCCGGATCGCCCCGACTGGGCACCTCTACTGATCATCTGGAAACGATACATAGTAACGACCAAGGGCCTCATCAAATTCCCACTTCAGCTCAGTTGCACCATCTGCGCCAGTATCCTCAGCACCTGCATCTGTTTTGGTAGAATCTGTGAGCCACGAGGACTCAGCAATCTCACACCCGCGAGATCAAGACTATTTAAGCTCATAGGTAGGTAAGGGGTAATATGGTGGAGCTGCAGCAAGCACTAAGCAAATATGGTGGCTAACATACGCAAGTGAGAGCGAGGAGAGAAGCAATGCATCGGTCGAGAAGCTAGAAGTGATCAAGAAGTGATCCTGAAACTACTTACGTCAAGCATAACACAAACCGTGTTCACTTCCCGGACTCCGCCGAGAAGAGACCATCATGGCTACACACACGGTTGATGCATTTTAATGAAGTCAAATGTCAAGTTATCTACAACCGGACATTAACAAATTCCCATCTGCCTCATAACCGCGGGCACGGCTTTCGAAAGATTATATACATTGTAGGGGTGTCCCAACTCAGCCCATCACAAGCTCTCACGGTCAACGAAGGATAAACCTTCTCCCGGGAAGACCCGATCAGTCTCGGAATCCCGGTTCACAAAACATTTCGACAATGGTAAAACAAGACCAGCAAAGCCGCCCGATGTGCCAACAAATCCCGATAGGAGCTGCACATATCTCGTTCTCAGGGCAACACTCGATGAGACATCCTACAAGTAAAACCAACCCTCAAGTTTCCCCGAGGTGTCCCCGCAGTCTACTCAGTTCGGACCAACACTCGAAGGAGCACTGGCCCGGGGGGGTTAAAATAAAGATGACCCTTGGGCTCGCGAAAACCCAAGGGAAAAGGGCTTAGGTGTCAAATGGTAAAACCAAGTTTGGTCCTTGCTGGAGGAGTTTTATTCAAAGCGAACTGTTAAGGGGGTCCCATAAATCACCCAACCGTGTAAGGAATGCAAAATCAAGGAACATAACACCGGTATGACGGAAACTAGGGCGGCAAGAGTGGAACAAGTCAATAGGCATAAGGCCAAGCCTTCCACCCTTTACCAAGTATATAAGGTGAATTAATTTAAATAGGAGATATTGTGATATCCCAAAATATCCATGTTCCGACCAGGAACAAACTTCATCTTCACCTGCAACTAACAACGCTATAAGAGGGGCTGAGCTGAAGCGGTGACATAGCCAAACAACGGTTGCTAGGACAGGTTGGTTAGAGGTTTAACATGGCAATAGGTAGGCATGGTAAACAATGGCAGGTAGAGCTAACATAGCGATAGAGCGAGTACTAGCAAGCAAAGATAGAAGTGATATCGAAGGTATGGTCATCTTGCCTGCAAGGTTCTCAGAGTTGTCAAAGGCTGGATCCTCATAAGCGTACTCAACAGGTTCCGCGTGCACATACTCGTCTCCCGGCTCTACCCAAAGCAAGAACACAAGCAAGGAACCACAATAAATCACGGTGCAATGCACAAGCAACATGATGCAATACATGACATGATATGCGAGATGTGATATGCAATGTGTATGTGTGCTTCTGAAGGAAAGATGATGAACAAGGCATCAACTTGGCAAACCAAGTATGCCGCTGGAAAGTTGAGATGATTTTGGTTGAAATCGATATAAAGATCACCGGATTCGGATGCACGGTTTGAAAATGACAAGCCAGACAAGATATGATGCAAAATGTTTAAAACAGCAACATGGCCACTAGGATGCAAAGTATAAATAAGCTATAGCACCCAAACATATGAACAAGATGCATAGCAGTGATGAACAGGAGATGCCCTACGAAACATGAACACTGAGCTCAATCTATAAACCACTAGAGCATGACTAAAATAGCATGGCAATAATGCACAAGGTAACAGTATCCACAGACTTAGTGGAATTACTAGGCATAGCAGAAAACAGATTTAACATGGCATCTTTACAAGCTTGATTAACTCACTACCAGGCAAGTCATGGCATGGAACAAGTACTAGCATGAAGTAGGCATGAAAATGAACCTACTCATGTGCAAAACAATCTCATAGCATGCTTGAAATAATCCACACAAAAATGACAAGACAACATCATGATGTAAAATGACATGTTCATGAACTTGCTCAAATGCAGAAACTAATGCCACCACTGGATTGGTGGGATTTTTCTACCCCAAAAACATATATAATATGTTAGGGTTGCTGTAGAAAAATCATCACAAATGCACAAAGATACAACCTGCCCTAAATGGTAAATGACAGAAATGGCATATTCCATAATTGGAAACGTCCAGAAATGGACTTGCCCGAAAAGGACAGATTCCATATGCCAGAAATCGAATATTCGCTGGGAACCAAAAATAAAACAAATAATAATAATTAAAAAAACAGGCTAAGAGAGTATGACAGGTGGGGCCACCCTGTCATACGCACAGTGCAAAGAAATGGAAAAAGGGGGGAAGAATAATGCAACCGCGGGGGATCGAACCCGGGTCTCCCCGGTGTGGCTCTGCATCGGCAACCACTGGGCTAGGCAGGAACTACTGATAGGAAAAGGGCTCGGCCCCTTTTGGAGACACACCAGATCGAGTTCACCTACCAAAAGCAGAGAAGACGACGGCGCCGGCGAGGGCAACGCGACAACCAGCGGGGCACCGGGACTCTGGCGGGCGTGCGGAAAGGGGTATGGATGCACACGTCTACGAGGGGAGGCAGGGGTGCTCGAGCTCGAGCAGTTGCTCGACTCGGGGCCATGGCGTCCGCGGCGAACGGTAGCAGCAACTACGGCGACACCGGGAAAGGCCGGGTGCGCGCGGGAGCGCGAACAAGCGGCGCGAGCGAGCTGCGGGAGCACGACAAGGGGAACCAGCGCGGGGACACGCAAAAACTACACGGTCAAACAACACTGCTCAAATTATTTCAGAGATCGCCGGAGCACTGCGAGCGCGGGAAAGACATGGATAGGATGCGCCCTACGGGTGCCTAAATGCCATGGGAAGGAACAGGAGAGGGAGGTGCGTTACCAATCTCACCCAAGGACACGAAGTGGTCGACGGAGAAGAGCTGGCTATCACACCCTAGCTAGCTCATGGATTAGAGTGTTGCATCATGTCTATTTTTCTCAACAGAAACTTGAAATGGGGATGACAGAACCCCCAGCCCCTCTGAAACCAACTAGGGTTTACTAAAAATATTTTGAATGAACCTGAAATGCCCTTCTAAAATGTCCATCATTTTTTTCTTGGTTCAGAACCTCTGCCAAAAGTGGTGCTCAATTTTCTAGGTCATCCTAAGGTTTTTGAATTAATTCATAAGTATTTGAATTTGGGCATTTAAAATTTATAAAATATTTCAAATGCTCTAATAATCCCAAACTAAAATGTTCCATGCTGGAATTATTCCAACTAAGGACCAGGTGCAATTTGGTGATTTTGGGAGTTGCCTAGGTATTTTTAGAAATGCAACAAACCTACAAAATAAATAAAACTGAAAAAAAAGGGAAAGTCTTACCTGGCGCCACCTAGCAGGCCCACCTGCCGGCCCAGCCCAGCCACCGCTCCAGCGAGCTGCTTGGCTTGGCCAGGCAGGCAGGCAGCTGCTCGACGGCGAGCACAGCATGCATGCCACACAGCTGCCCACCGCCTCGCCGCTCCCCTCGTCCAGCTGTTGACGCGGAACGAACTCTCTCCCTCTCCCCGACCCCGCAGACACCCGCTCCTCCCCCTAGCTCCTCTCCCTCGCTCTCCCGCACCATGGCCGACGCCACCGCCGCTGCACCCTCGCTGTAGTCGCGCTCTCTGTCAACCCCGCGCTGCGCCACCTTGTCCAGGAGCTCCGCCGCCCACCGCTCCTTCGAGCAAGCCGAGCCCCAAGCGCTCGCTTGCCCTGAAGCCACTGCCCCGACCTCGTTCTACCTCGCCACCACCAGAGATCCCTTTCGCCGTCGCCGCCGCACTAGCTCATCCCCGACCGCGTCGTCTGCTTCCTCAAGACCACTATGAGCCTGGCTACCTCCTCCCCCTTCCCTTTCTCGCTCTCGTGCACCACCGCGAGCACACGTAGCTCACCCGCACGCGCCGCCGCGGAGCTCGTCGCCGACGTGTCTCCGGCTAACCACCGGCCACCCCACCATGTCTAACGCACTCACCGCGTCCCCAGGGGCCCAACGCACCTCACCACATGCCTCGCCGTGCCCCGTAGCCTCGGATTCGACTTCACCCGACTCCGGCGACCACCAAAGTCGTCGCCGGCGACGTTTCCGGCCACCCCGAGCTCAACCACCGCCACCAAGAGCTGCGGCTTCCTCCCAGCTACACGTAGATGCCCTCCGCTGCTCATTTGGTTGCCGGAATGCATAAAACCACTCTCGCCGCCACGTTCGCCCTCGCCGGCGGCTAGACGCCGGCGTGTTTGACCTTGACTTTGACTAGGGTGGGTCCAGGTTGACTCCCCTGAGTCTATGACAAGTGGGCCCCCCTGCTAATTAACCCAGTTTAGATTTAACTAAATTTAGTTAGTTAAATAACTACTGACATGCGAGACCCACTGGTCAGTTTGACCTGGACCGGCCTGTTCACCTGCTGAGGTCAGCATGACATCATGCTGACGCAGTAATCCTTTTCTGGAATTAAAATAAATCTACAATGATTTATAAATTTCAGAAAATAATCTAAACTTCAAAAAGTCATAGTAAATCAACCGTAGCTCCAAATGCAAAGTTTTATATATGAAAAATGATTAGAAAAATCCAATCTATCCATCTGTACTGGTTTCATGCATGTTTAAGCAAGCTAACCTGATGTTTAGAGCAGAACTAGATAAAGCATTTATAAGGGCCATGTATGAGTTTGAAACTTGAATCTTTGATTCAAAATGTTTCAAACCCATCTGGTTTTAGTTGCATTAGCCCAATACACTCATGTTTGCCATGTCTCATGCATGCATCATATTGTTGCATATTGTTTGGTGATGTTGTGTATCGGTGCTCTTTGCGGCAGGTTCTGCCTCCGAGGAGTACCGCGATTACCCTAGCGAAGAGCAATATCAGAGCATCGACCCATCAGGCAAGCAACCAACCATTTGATCATATCGATACAATCCCATGTTCTCGCTTCTGCTCTCTTTTACTGCATTAAGACAACGTGTTTCAAACTGTTGTGTGCTACGGTAGTGGAACCCATTTCCTCTGCATGACCTGTCATTGCCACAGTAACTAGATGAAACCCACTAGCATGGGTAGGAGTTGATTGAGCCATATGTATGTGTTGTTCCTACCTTGCTATGTATTCTATGCTTAAAGTCGTGTCAGGTCTGGTTCATCTGGGTGATGGGCTAGAGTGAAATGATCATGCCGGTAATGAGAGTGATGTGGTGAACACGATTTGGTAAAGGTATCGATGAAAGGCCATGTAGGAGTACATGGTGGGTTGTTTCATTGAAGCCGACCTTAAGCACTGAGATCTGTATGTGTGATTTAAGATACAGCTACTACCATGCATTGGGCCCTGAAATATGACCCCGCTCGACTTCTTATTCACTCTAGTCCTCTGTCTAGGAGTTGCAAGTAGTTTCTAGTGTTTGTAGTTTACTGGAGGCCGTGGGCAGCGCTGACCCGCGGGGTGGGCTGTGATGTGGTAGGTACGTGGCCGGGAATACCAGGCACCCGTTAGGTGTCACGGAACCCTGTAAACATCGTTCGGGGCCGTATGTGGAACCCCGGCCGGACTCCCTGCGGATGGAACCTGAATAGGTGATAAACCTGGACTAGAGACTTAGGTGTTTAGGTAGGTCGTGGTCTACACCCACGTCGGCTTTCGCTTGAAGTCTGTCGAGCACTTGTCGTGTGCAGACGCTAAGTGGTGGAAACATGTATGAAGAAGTACACCCCTGCAGGGTTAACATGATCTATTTGAATAGCCGTGTCCGCGGTAAAGGACTACTTGGTTGCCTATACAGTTCATAGACAAGTAAATGGATACTACTAAAAATCTCAAGATAAGCGTGAGTGCCGAGGATGGCTCTTCCATAGGATGACGGAGGTGGATCCTCGGTGGTGTATTGAAGTGGTGAGTAGTGGACTCGTGTGCGCAAAACCATTTCAAGTTCGTGTATCGTAGGATAGCTTAGCCAAGAGTCAAAGTTGGCTTGCTGCAATAACCCCACCAACCCTTCTTGATAACGTGCATGTATGTAGGATCTGATGTAAGTCTTGCTGAGTACCTTTGTACTCATGTTGCTTTAATTTACATTTTTCAGAAGACGCTGCAACCCCTTCTGATGGGTTCTTCATAGACGTTGACATCGATGAGTAGACTGAGGCCCAGGTGGTGACCCTGAGCTTGTGAAGGACCACGTAGAATAGCCAGGCTTTCCAAGCCTCTTTTATTCTACTAGTGTCTGTACTCAGACAAGTTACTTCCGCTGTTGGCTTGTATGTCTATATGACTTGAATGCTGGGTCGTGTGACCCGTACATGTGTGTATGATATGTATGGCTCTCTGAGCCCTTAAATAAAGCACTTGTGTTGTAGAGTCATGTTGTGATGCCTTGTTGTGTTTGCACATATCAAGCATATTGTGTGTATGATTGAAATGCTTGGTATGTGTGGGGTCTGACTACCTAGTTGTTTATTCTTAGTAGCCTCTCTTACCGGGAAATATCTCCTAGTGTCTCCACTGAGCCTTGGTAGCTTGCTACTGCTCTGGAACACTTAGGCTGGCTGGCATGTGTCCTTCTTCGTTCCTGTGTCTGTCCCTTCGGGGAAATGTCACGCGATGGATACCGGAGTCCTGTTAGCCTGCTACAGCCCGGTTTACTGGAGTCCTGCTAGCCCAATGCTACAGCCCGGATTCACTTGCTAATGACCGACATGTTCGATGCTGGGTCATGGATGCCTGTCCCTGTAAGTCTGTGCCACTTTGGGTTTACGACTAGCCATGTCAGCCCGGGCTCCTTACCATATGGATGCTAGCGACACTATCATATACGTGTGCCGAAAGGCGCAAACGGTCCCGAGCAAAGGTAAGACGACACCCGTGGGAATACCGTGCGTGAGGCCGCAAAGTGATATGAGGTGTTACATGCTAGATTGATGTGGCATCGAGTCGGGGTCCTGACAGTGTTGGCATCAGAGTCGGACTGCCTGTAGGTTCTCCAAGCCAAACTGGTCGATGTTGAGTCTAGAAATTCTTTAGTTATATGTAGGGGAATTGATTGTGGGATGGAACGTAAGGCTCTTTTTACTCCTTTATCTCATGACATTCTGATCTGAGTCAGTCTATTCTTCCACCGGGGGTTAAGGAGTTAGGATCTCTTCTCTCTATCAGGTTCACGTGTTACTAATTAGTAGTACCTTATAGCTTTGATGGATACAAGCCTAGTTCAGTTCTACTACCCATTATGTGCTAAGATGGACCCAGAACCTTGATATGATGTTGTTGATTGGCTATGCTATTCTTTGCAAAATGCCTCAAAATCCTTTTGAGCATTTACAGCCGTTATGCTGTCCGATTTCTGCCAGGAATCTTAATGTTTTGTGTTTACCATGCTCCAGATGGCTTCCCATCCTCAGTGGTTCGTTTGACTTGATGTCTAGATGTACCCGGCCATACTGCCATGTTGGTCAGGGTAATGGCTAAGGCAGGGTACCGTTGGTATCCTGAGTACACGGTTGAAGAGCAATTCTGAGACTTTAATCAAAGTCAATATTTTTGCACTGTCAGGATATTTCCATCTTATCCTGGATCTACCGAGCCCCTCCACTGCTCCTATGGACTCGGGGTTACTATTGAGATGGCTGTGCAGGATGCTGCCTACTCTATGATGACCATCATGCGAGTCAGGACTGGCCTATTTCGGGACTCTGACTTCCGGTATATGCCAGCATCACTCCCGGGAGCACAAGGGTATCTCCAGGCTATCTATGCTGACTCCACTCAGGAGGATTCACTGACCCGCACTACTGCACAGTTGCTTGAAGACAAGGACCGTGAAAATCGGGCCTTGAGACTACAGCTTTTCAATACCCGTGCTGGTCATTGGGCCACTTTGACTCGGTTTGCACCGGCTGTGCAAGCTCGATATATGGATATGTGAGATCTCTATCCTGTGAGATCTGCTCTACCAGACGTGATGGATTGGCGTGATGTAGGAGGCATCACCCCACCTCGTGGTCCCCGCAGGCCACCGTTTATTGGTCCAAGACCTCATCCTAGCCCCTATGGTCCACAAGCTCCACGGGACCGACTGTTTCTGGATTATCACGTTGAACTTCCAGGCTATGGAGGAGACTTCTATGAAGACTACTACGGAGCTGTCTGAGTTAGTAGTAGCATCACTAGTATCGTACTAGTTGTATCGTCCACCGTCCTGCGTGACTCGTGGGATATGACTTAGCTTGTACCGCCTTCCGGAGGTGTAGAAAAATAATGTATAGGAGCTCGGAATACCTCCGATGAGATGAAATCCTCTTTTCACCGTAGTAGTACTTTGTTTGGTTCTGTACTAAACCTTGTATGGTGTGTATGACGATGGAATAAAAGAAGCAGTTTCTGTATCTACCATGTCATACGGATGATCATCTTACATTCCAAGTTATCCATTACATTCTACATTTCTATGTCAGAATCCTATCATCCTGGACTAAACCATTGTTTTGTTTTCCTAGGATGGTTAACACCCGCACCAACCCTGCTCCTCCAGAGCAGGCCGAAGGCAGTAGAGTTGGGGGAACAAACCTGCCTCACCCTCCCTCTCTGGCCGAAGTTATGCTGGAAGCGGAGAGAAACAAGCGGGAGACCAACCGTTTGTTGGAGCGCATCGAGCAAAACACAGCACACCATCAGAGGAATAACTTGGTGTCACTCAGTGATTTCATCAAGTTACATCCACCCACCTTCCACCACTCCGTCGAGCCTCTCGACGCCGATGACTGGCTTCGCAGTATTACTCACAAACTGCGTTCTGCGCTAGTAGCTGAGGCTGATAATGTCACCTTTGCTGCATATCATCTCGAAGGCCCGCCAGTCTATGGTGGGAGAACTATGGAGCTATGCGCCCAGCGGGCCATGTCACTATTTGGGCTGAATTCGGCGAGGCTTTCTATGAACATCACATTCCGGAGGGTCTCATGGACCGTAAACGTGAGGAGTTCTGTAGTTTCACTCAAGGTCGACTCTCTGTGGATGCATACAGCAGGGAGTTCGGTAACCTAGCATGGTATGCAACTGAGGAAGTTTCCACTGATGCCAAGAAGCAAGCAAGGTTCCGCAAGGGACTTAGCCCTGAGCTTCGCCGCGACCTCCGTCTGCATGAGTGCACATCTTTTCAGAAGCTTGTTAACAAAGCCATTAGTGCTGAGTCTGATCAGACTGATTATGAAGCAACACGCAAGCATGGCCGTGACATGGGTTCCCCATCCGGTGCTGGTCCTCAGAAGCGTCGCGTGTGGGTGCCTAACACTGCCCTGCCACCCAGGTTCACACCAAGGCCATCCTTTCAGGCGCCTCACCCCGCTCAACAGTTTGCACCAGCCAAGCCCTATGGTGGTCCAACCAACAATGCTCCTCCACGCACCAGCTCCGTGACATGCTTCAAGTGTGGGGAATCGGGCCACTACCTGCGCGAGTGTCCCCAGACCCAACCCCAACTAATATGGAAAAGCTGTTGGCCGTGGCAAGCCGATAGGGAAAGCGTTCTACGCCAAGCCGGCCACCGCTGCACGTGGCCATGTCAACTGTATCTCTGCTGAAGAAGCTCAAGAGGATCCCAACGTCGTTCTCGGTACGCTCCTTGTAAATTGCCACCCGACATCTGTTCTTTTCGATGCTGGAGCATCTCATTCTTTCATATCCTAAAATTATGCGCGTTTGCATAACACCGCATTCTGTGACATGCCATCCACTATGGAAATTTCTACTCCTGGTTCTAGATGGAAAACCTCTAGAGTAAGCCATGGAAATGAAATTCAAGTCGACAGACTTGTTTTTCTCGCATCTTTGATAGCTCTCAAATCTTCGGATATTAATATCATCTTGGGTATGGACTGGATGTCAGCCCATCATGCCAAGATTGATTGCTTCTCTAGGACTGTTCAACTCACCCATCCTTCGGGGAAGATAGTCAATGTCTTGACCCGAGTAGCCAAGCGACAGCTATTTTCTCTTAACGCCAGTCCTTTGCCAGACCTCGAAGACATTCCGGTAGTCCGTGACTTTCTGGATGTCTTTCCAGAGGAATTGCCAGGTGTTCCACCTGACAGAGATGTCGAGTTCGTAATAGATCTCATTCTAGGAACTGTCCCAATTTCTAGAAGACCCTATAAGATGGCACCTTTTGAACTAGCCGAACTTAAGAAACAACTCGATGAGTCCTTGAAAAAGGGTTTCATCCGTCCTAGTTCATCTCCATGGGCTTGCCCCGTCCTCTTCGTCAAGAAGAAGGATGGTAAGGACCGGATGGTTGTAGATTATCGACCCGTCAACTTGGTCACAATCAAGAATAAGTATCCGCTCCCCAGGATCAACGACCTGTATGATCAGCTCGCTGGGTCCTCAGTCTTCTCTAAAATGGATTTGAGGTTGGGCTACCATCAAATCAAAATCAGGAACGGGGACATTCCTAAAATGGCTTTTGTTACTCGTTATGGCCAATACGAGTACACCGTCATGTCCTTCGGTTTAACCAACGCCCTAGCCACCTTTTCTCGGTTAATAAACTCAATCTTCATGGAGTATTTGGATAAATTCGTCGTGGTTTACCTCGATGATATACTCATCTACTCCAAGAACGAGGAAGAACATGCCGAACATCTAAGGCTAGTGTTGACGAAACTTCGAGAGCATCGCCTTTATGCCAAGTTCTCTAAATGCGAATTTTGGTTACCAGAAGTGACCTATCTAGGACATGTAATTTTTGGTAGGGGTATTGCTGTCAACCCCGAGAGAGTTCAAGCCGTCCTTAACTGGACTCCACCTGAATCGGTCAAGCAAGTTCGGAGTTTCCTTGGCTTAGCGAGCTATTGTCGCCGCTTTATCGAGAACTTCTCCAAAGTTGCCAAACCTCTAACTGAACTCCTCAAGAAAGATAACAAGTTCGAGTGGACTCCACAATGTGAGCACAGCTTTCAGGAACTGAAAAGACGCCTGACATCTGCTCCCGTACTGGTACCACCAGATTTCTCTAAGGACTTTGTTATCTATTGCGACGCCTCGCGACAAGGACTAGGTTGCATTCTTATGCAAGATCGTCATGTAATTGCTTACGCTTCATAGCAATTGCACCCACATGAGGAGAATTATCCTACTCATGATCTAGAGCTTGCAGCTGTAGTCTATGCACTTAAAACCTGGCGACATTACCTCCTCGGTAATCGTTGCGAAATCTTCACCAATTACCAAAGTCTGAAGTACATCTTCACCCAACCGGATTTGAATCTCAGGCAAAGACGTTGGGTTGAGTTGATCACAGATTTCGACTTGGGGATAACTTACACCCCAGGAAAGGCCAACGTCATGGCTGATGCACTAAGTCGTAAATCTTATTGTAACAATCTGATGTTACAACAAAGTCAACCGCTTCTCCATGAGGAATTTCGGAAGCTTAACCTTCACATTGTTCCTCAAGGATTTCTTTCCACCTTGGTGGTGAAACCTACTCTTACGGATCAAATTATCGCTGCCCAAAAGCGAGATAAAGGGATATCTAGGATCAAGGAGAACATTGCTAGCGGAGGTGCTAGATGTTTCTCCACAAATGATCATGGTGTTGTGTACTTTGAGAACCGTTTAGTGGTTCCCAAGAACCAGCATCTACGGCAGTTGATCCTTAAGGAGGCTCATGAATCTCCTCTCACCATTCATCCCGGTAGTACCAAGATGTATCAGGACCTACGCCAGAGGTTCTGGTGGACTAGGATGAAGAGAGACATTGCTCAGTTTGTTGCTAGTTGCGACGTATGTCGTCGTGTAAAAGCAGAGCATCAATGGCCTGCTGGCACCCTACAACCTTTAGCTATGCCTGAATGGAAATGGGATAAAATTGGTATGGATTTCATCACCGGTTTTCCCAGGACCAGGAGAGGGAATAACGCTATCTTCATCGTTGTCGATCATCTTTCCAAAGTAGCCCATTTCTTGCCTGTTCGTGAGAGTATAACCGCTAGTCAACTAGCAGACTTGTACATCTCCCGAATAGTATCCCTCCATGGTGTTCCACTGGAAATTAACTCGGATCGAGGAAGTCTTTTCACCTCTCGATTTTGGGAAAGTTTCCAAAATGCTATGGGAACCCGCCTTTCCTTTAGCACTGCTTTTCACCCTCAATCAAGTGGTCAAGTAGAACGTGTTAACCAGATTCTAGAAGACATGCTTCGAGCTTCTGTTATCTCATTCGGAATGGATTGGGAGAAATGCCTTCCATTTGCTGAATTTGCTTATAACAACAGCTATCAATCTAGCTTGGGTAAAGCCCCTTTTGAAGTTATCTATGGACGAAGGTGTCGAACGCCTCTTAACTGGTCAGAAACCGGGGAAAGACAATTCTTTGGCCCGGACATGATCCAGGAAGCAGAAGAGAAAGTTCGCATTGTTCGTGAAAAGTTGAAAACAGCCCAATCTCGTCAAAAGAGTCAATACGACCGAAAACATAAGGCTATGACTTTTGAGGTTGACGAGAAGGCTTACCTTCGGGTTACTCCTCTGAAGGGAACCCATCGTTTCGGTATCAAAGGCAAATTGGCTCCTCGCTACATTGGACCCTTTCGCATTCTCGCTAAACGGGGAGAAGTTGCCTACCAATTGGAACTACCTCCGCATCTCTCCAGAGTCCACGATGTCTTCCACGTTTCCCAACTCAGGCGTTGCTTCTCGGACCCTATCCGTGGAGTGGACCACGAAATGCTTGATCTTCAAGATAATCTCACGTATCGAGAGTACCCCGTTCGTATCCTCGATCAAGCCGAGCGTACCACTCGACGTCATAATATCAAGTTTCTCAAGGTTCAATGGTCGCACCATTCTGAGAAGGAAGCAACTTGGGAAAGGGAGGATCGTCTTTGATTTGAGTACGCCGCCTTCTTTCTGGAGGAACCTAAATCTCGGGACGAGATTCTTTTGAGTGGGGGTGAGTTGTCACACCCTAGCTAGCTCATGCATTAGAGTGTTGCATCATGTCTATTTTTCTCAACAGAAACTTGAAATGGGGATGACAGAACCCCCAGCCCCTCTGAAACCAACTAGGGTTTACTAAAAATATTTTCACTGAACCTGAAATGCCCTTCTAAAATGTCCATCATTTTTGTCTTGGTTCAGAACCTCTGCCAAAAGTGGTGCTCAATTTTCTAGGTCATCCTAAGGTTTTTGAATTAATTCATAAGTATTTGAATTTAGGCATTTAAAATTTATAAAATATTTCAAATGCTCGAATAATCCCAAACTAAAATGTTCCATGCTGGAATTATTCCAACTAAGGACCAGGTGCAGTCTGGTGATTTTGGGAGTTGCCTAGGTATTTTTAGAAATGCAACAAACCTACAGAATAAATAAAACTGAAAAAAAAAGGGAAAGTCTTACCTGGCGCCACCTAGCAGGCCCGCCTGTCGGCCCAACCCAGCCACCGCTCCAGCGAGCTGCTTGGCTTGGCCAGGCAGGCAGGCAGCTCCTCGACGGCGAGCACAGCATGCGTGCCACGCAGCTGCCCGCCGCCTCGCTGCTCCCCTCGTCCAGCTGTTGACGGGGAACGAACCCTCTCCCTCTCCCGACCCCGCAGACACCCCTCTCCCTCGCTCTCCCGCACCATGGCCGACGCCGCCGCCGCCGCACCCTCGCCGTAGTCGCGCTCTCCGTAAACCCCGCGCAGCGCCACCTTGTCCAGGAGCTCCGCCGCCCTCCGCTCCTTCGAGCAAGCCGAGCCCCGAGCGCTCGCTTGCCCTGAAGCCACTGCCCCGACCTCGTTCGACCTCGCCACCACCGGAGATCCCTTTCACCATCGCCGCCGCACCAGCTCATCCCCGACCGCGTCGTCTGCTTCCTCAAGACCGCTGTGAGCCTGGCTACCTCCTCCCCCTTCCCTTTCTCGCTCTCGTGCACCACCGCGAGCACACGTAGCTCACCCGCACGCGCCGCCGTGGAGCTCGTCGCCGACGTGTCTCCGGCTAACCACTGGCCACCCCACCATGTCTAACGCACTCACCGCGTCCCCAGGGGCCCAACGCACCTCACCACGTGCCTCGCCGTGCCTCGTAGCCTCGGATTCGTCTTCACCCGACTCCGGCGACCACCAAAGTCATCGCCGGCGATGTTTCCGGCCACCCCGAGCTCAACCACCGCCACCAAGAGCTGCGGCTTGCTCCCAGCTACACGTAGATGCCCTCCGCTGCTCATTTGGTCGTCGGAATGCACAAAACCACTCTCGCCGCCGCGTTCGGCCTCGCCGGTGGCTAGACGCCGGCGTGTTTGACCTTGACTTTGACTAGGGTGGGTCCAGGTTGACTCCCCTGAGTCTATGACAAGTGGGCCCCCCTGCTAATTAACCCAGTTTAGATTTAACTAAATTTAGTTAGTTAATTAACCACTGACATGCGGGACCCACTGGTCAGTTTGACCTGGACCGGCTTGTTGACCTGCTGAGGTCAGCATGACATCATGCTGACGCAGTAATCCTTTCCTGGAACTAAAATAAATCTAGAATGATTTATAAATTTCAGAAAATAATCTAAACTTCAAAAATTCATAGTAAATCAACCGTAGCTCCAAATGCAAAGTTTTATATATGAAAAATGATCAGAAAAATCCAATCTATCTATCTATACTAGTTTCATGCATGTTCAAGCAAGCTAACCTGATGTTTAGAGAAGAACTAGATAAAGCATTTATATGGGCCATGTATGAGTTTGAAAGTTGAATCTTTGATTCAAAATGGTTCAAACCCATCTAGTTTTAGTTGCATTAGCCCAATACACTCATGTTTGCCATGTCTCATGCATGCATCATATTGTTGCATATTTTTTGGTGATGTTGTGTATCGGTGCTGTTTGCGGCAGGTTCTGCCTCCGAGGAGTACCACGATTACCCTAGCGAAGAGCAATATCAGAGCATCGACCCATCAGGCAAGCAACCAACCATTTGATCATATCGATACAATCCCATGTTATCGCTTCTGCTCTCTTTTACTGCATTAAGACAACGCGTTACAAACTGATGTGTGCTACGGTAGTGGAACCCATTTCCTCTGCATGACCTGTCATTGCCACAGTAACTAGATGAATGCCACTAGCATGTGTAGGAGTTGATTGAGCCATATGTATGTGTTGTTCCTACCTTGCTATGCATGCTATGCTTAGAGTCGTGTCAGGTCTGGTTCATCTGGGTGATGGGCTAGAGTGAAATGATCATGCCGGTAATGAGAGTGATGGGGTGAACACGATTTGGTAAAGGTATCGATGAAAGGCCATGTAGGAGTACATGGTGGGTTGTTTCATTGAAGCCGACCTTAAGCACTGATTTAAGATACAGCTACTACCATGCATTGGGCCCTGAAATATGACCCCGCTCGACTTCTTATTCACTCTAGTCCTCTGTCCAGGAGTTGCAAGTAGTTTCTGGTGTTTGTAGTTTACTGGAGGCCGTGGGCAGCGCTGACCCGCGGGGTGGGCTGTGATGAGGTAGGTACGTGGCAGGGAATACCGGGCACCCGTTAGGTGTCACGGAACCCTGTACACATTGTTCGGGGCCGTATGTGGAACCCCGGCCGGACTCCCTGCGGATGGAACCTGAATAGGCGATAAACCTGGAATAGAGGCTTAGGTGTTTAGGTAGGTCGTGGTCTACACCCACGTCGGCTTTCGCTTGAAGTCTGCCGAGCACATGTCGTGTGCAGACGCTAAGTGGTGGAAACATGTATGAAGAAGTACACCCCTGCAGGGTTAACATGATCTATTCGAATAGCCGCGTCCGCGGTAAAGGACTACTTGGTTGCCTATACAGTTCATAGACAAGTAAATGGATACTACTAAAAATCTCAAGATAAGCGTGAGTGCCGAGGATGGCTCTTCCATAGGATGACGGAGGTGGATCCTCGGTTGTGTATTGAAGTGGTGACTAGTGGACTCGTGTGCACAAAACCATTTCAAGTTGGTGTATCATAGGATAGCTTAGCCAAGAGTCAAAGCTGGCTTGCTGCAATAACCCCACCAACCCTTCTTGATAACGTGCATGTATGTAGGATCTGATGTAAGTCTTGCTGAGTACCTTTGTACTCATGTTGCTTTAATTTACATTTTTCAGAAGACGCTGCAACCCCTTCTGATGGGTTCTTCGTAGACGTTGACATCGATGAGTAGACTGAGGCCCAGGTGGTGACCCTGAGCTTGTGAAGGACCACGTAGAATAGCCAGGCTTTCCAAGCCTCTTTTATTCTACTAGTGTCTGTACTCAGACAAGTTACTTCCGCTGTTGGCTTGTATGTCTGTATGACTTGAATGCTGGGTCGTGTGACCCGTACTTGTGTGTATGATATGTATGGCTCTCTGAGCCCTTAAATAAAGCACTTGTGTTGTAGAGTCATGTTGTGATGCCTTGTTGAGTTTGCACATATCGAGCATATTGTGTGTATGATTGAAATGCTTGGTATGTGTGGGGTCTGACTACCTAGTTGTTTATTCTTAGTAGCCTCTCTTACTGGGAAATGTCTCCTAGTGTCTCCACTGAGCCTTGGTAGCTTTCTACTGCTCCGGAACACTTAGGCTGGCCGGCATGTGTCCTTCATCGTTCCTGTGTCTGTCCCTTCGGGGAAATGTCACGCGATGGATACCGGAGTCCTGTTAGCCCGCTACAGCCTGGTTTACCAGAGTCCTGCTAGCCCAGTGCTACAGCCCGGATTCACTTGCTGATGACCGACACGTTCGATGCTGGGTCATGGATGCCTGTCCCTGTAAGTCTGTGCCACTTTGGGTTTACGACTAGCCATGTCAGCCCGGGCTCCTTACCATATGGATGCTAGCGACACTATCATATACGTGTGCCGAAAGGCGCAAACGGTCCCGGGCAAAGGTAAGACAACACCCGTGGGAATACCGTGCGTGAGGCCGCAAAGTGATATGAGGTGTTACATGCTAGATCGATGTGGCATCAAGTCAGGGTCCTGACACTGGCAGCGACGAATTGGAGCTCTGAACCTTGGCACGGTCCTGACCGAGAGGAAGTGGAAGCAGAGGACGTCGAGGAACTCGTCGTCCGAGGCACCATAGTCGGCGTCGTGGAAGGAGACGATGACGAGGAAGAAGAAGGACACGATCTGCGGGGTTGGGAGTGGCCGGAGATCACGCCGGCGACGAGGACGCGCTCTCAAGTGTGCTCGGGACGGAGCGGTTGCGGTGGATCTGGTGCTTCTACTCACCTGGCGGCAGCGATGAGAGGAAGAGGGGAAACCCTACGGGCGTGTGGACAAGGAGAGGGGGCTTAAAAATGGCTAGGGCAAGCAGCGTGAGCTCACGCGCGCTTGTGCTCGCGGTCCCCATGGCGACGGTGAGAGGAGAGGGAAAAGGTGGGTGCGGGAAACAGGGGAGGCGCTGACGAGCGGGACCCAACTAGCCACGTGGGCGTACGGCCTACTGGGTAGCGTCGCGGCTGGGTGAGAAATGTCCAGCGGGCAAGCGGGCTGGCTGGCTGGCTGGGCTGGTGGGCTGCGCTAGCTGGCTGGGCTGGCGGGCTGCGCTGGCTGGCTGGGCTGCAGGAGGCCCAGGAGGGCTGCTGCGCTGAAACTCTCCCTTTTCTATTTATCCAAACAGAAAAAGAAAAAGAAAAGCACAGGGAAAAAGAAGAGGAGTTAGAGTATAAAGAAAATATTCTCAAACTCCTGGAATTATCCACTATTTTAATAAATTGCATTGGGCATGTTTAGAGGTAGAAAAATAAGACAAGTTTGAATATATTTCAAACTTGTGTCATTTTTGAACCTGACCAAAACAACTTCAAATAAGTAGATATTTGTCAGAGAGGTTTAGGAGATGGAGCAAGATTTACAGGGAGAAGATGAACATTACTAGAGAGAGGGAAAATAGCACTTGATAAAAGAAGGAAGTAGAGGGAAGGAGGAGAAGTGATGGTGCAATGGTTTGAAAGGGGGACAAGGTCATGCCCATGATGCTCATGGCAACAACATGAATGACAAAATGCAACATGAGATGACATGAGATGAAAATGCACTATATGATGATGACAAGAAGCACAAATGCAATATGGTAAGGAGAGCATGACAATGAAAAGAATAAACCCACATAACCAAACAAGATGAGGCCAAACATGATAAAACCCACAAGAATTGGATGAAGGTCAAGTTGAAATATTGCCAAATGGGACATGATACATCTGGGGTGTTACAACTCTCCTCCACTACAAGAGGATCTCGTCCCGAGATCTAGGACTGGAAGAACTCCGGATATTCGGAACGGAGGTGATCCTCGCGCTCCCAGGTGGCTTCTCGGTCGGAATGGTGTGACCACTTCACTTTGAGGAATTTGATTGACTTGTTGCGAGTCTTGCGCTCGGTTTCTTCAAGAATAGCAACGGGATGCTCATGATAAGAAAGATCTTCTTGGAGGTCGATCTCTTCAAAGTTGATAGTGCGCTCAAGAGTCTTGAAGCACTTGTGAAGCTGTGACACGTGAAACACATCGTGCACGTTTGCAAAGTTGGATGGAAGATCAAGTTGATAGGCGAGGTCGCCTCTTTTGCCAATGATCTTGAAAGGACCCACGTATCTAGGGGCAAGCTTCCCTTTGATACTGAAGCGACGAGTGCCTTTCATTGGAGAGACGCGGAGGTGGACATGGTCTCCGATTTCAAAAGCCAAGTCACGGTGCTTGCTATCATAGTAACTCTTCTGTCGCGATTGCGCGGCTTTGAGATTCTCACGAATGAATTTGCACATTTCTTTGGCTTCTGTGATCAAGTCGTTGTCAAGGAGTTGGCGTTCACCTGTCTCGGACCAATTGAGAGGAGTACGGCACTTTCTGCCATAGAGAATTTCGAATGGGGCCTTGCCCGAACTTGCTTGGAAGCTGTTGTTGTAGGAAAACTCGGCATATGGAAGACAATCTTCCCACTTCATACCGAAAGAGATGACACAAGCCCTGAGCATATCTTCAAGGATTTGATTGACTCGCTCGACTTGGCCACTTGTTTGAGGATGGAAAGCTGTGCTGAAACGAATGTTGGTGCCCATGGCCGTTTGAAAGGAGTCCCAGAACTTAGAAGTGAAGATGCTTCCACGATCTGAAGATATCAATTGTGGAATGCCGTGCAAGGAGACAATTCTGGAGGTGTATAGCTCTGCCAGCTGAGCTGCTGTGATAGATTCTTTGATAGGAAGAAAATGAGCCACTTTGGTAAGCTTGTCAATGACAACGAAGATAGCATCATTTCCACGCTTGGACTTAGGAAAACCAGTCACGAAGTCCATCTCGATATGGTCAAACTTCCATTCCGGAATAGCAAGAGGTTGGAGGAGACCAGCTGGTCATTGGTGTTCTGCTTTCACTCTTCTGCAGACATCACATTCATTCATGAATTGAGCAATCTCTCGCTTCATTCGAGTCCACCAATATGACTGCTTGAGGTCATGGTACATCTTTGTAGTTCCAGGATGAATGGATAGGAGGGAATTGTGTGCCTCATTCATGATGACTTTTCTCAGATCACCTTTTGGGACCACAATTCGATCCTCGAAGAAAAGAGTATCTTTGTCATCCAAGCGATAGCACTTGTATTTGGGAATGCCCTTGTCAATACCACGTTTCACCTTCTTTACCATGGTATCCAAGAGTTGTGCCTCACGAATTTGATCTTCCAAAGTAGGAGAGACTATGAGGTTGGCAAGAAAGCCTTGAGGAACAACTTGAAGATTCAGCTTGAGGAAAGCCTCACAAAGATCCGGTTGAAACGGCTTGAGAATTAGACTGTTGCAATAAGCCTTTCTGCTCAGAGCATCTGCAATCACATTCGCCTTGCCAGGAGTATATTCGATACTCGGATTGTACTCTTGAATCATTTCGACCCATCGAGTTTGCCTGAGGTTAAGGTTGGGTTGAGTGAAGATATACTTGAGGCTCTTGTGATCGGTGAAAATGTCCACTTGCCTTCCCAATAAGAGATGTCTCCATGTGATCAATGCATGGACAACTGCCGCCAACTCAAGACCGTGAGTGGGGTAGTTCTTTTCGTTGGGCTTCAACTGACGAGAGGTATAGGCCACAACTTTCTTCTCTTGCATCAACACAGCACCGAGACCTTGAAGGGAAGCATCACAGAATACTTAGAATGGCTTGGATTCATCAGGAGGAGTCAAGACAGGAGCTGTGACTAGCTTCTCTTTGAGGGTGTTGAAAGCGACGTCACACTCAGGCATCCAGACATACTTGACATGTTTCTGGAGGAGGTTGGAAAGAGGCTTTGCAATCTTAGAGAAGTTCTCAACGAATCTTCGGCAATAGCTTGCAAGACCGAGAAAACTGCGGAGCTGCTTGACATTCTGAGGAGGTTCCCAATTCAGAACTGCAGAAACCTTCACGGGATTAACAGCAATGCCCTTGGCAGAGATGATATGGCCAAGGTAAAGAACTTCATCAAGCCAGAACTCACATTCGGAAAACTTCGCATAGAATTGATGCTCTCTGAGCTTGTCGAGCACCAATCGCAAATGTTTGGCATGATCCTGCTTATTCTTGGAGAAGACCAAAATATCATCGAGATACACCAGAACAAATTCATTGGTGTAGGGGTTGAAGATAAAGTTCATCATGTGAGAAAATGTTGGAGGAGCATTGACAAGGCCGAAAGACATGACAGTATATTCATAAGAACCATAGCTTGTTCTAAATGATGTCTTGGGAATATCTTGTTCATGAATGCGAATCTGGTGATACCCCATACGAAGGACAAGCTTGGAGAAGACTTTAGCCCCTTTGAGTTGCTCGAAAAGCTCGTTGATGTTGGGAAGTGGATACTTGTTCTTGATTGTCTTCTTGTTCAATGGACGGTAATCGACGCAAAGTCGGTCCGTGCCATCCTTCTTCTGGACAAAAAGAACACCACAACCCCAAGGGGATGAACTCGGTCTGATCAAACCCAAACGCTCTTGTTCATCGAGCTGCTTCTTCAGTTCCTTCAGCTCCTTGGGTCCAAGCTTGTATGGACGCTTGCAAACGGGTTCCGTTCCAGGCTCAAGATCAATAACGAACTCGATTGGCCGATGAGGAGGCATGCCCGGAAGCTCTTCTGGAAAGACATCTTGGTACTCACAAACGACTGGAATTTGAGAAATAGCATCCAACTCGCCCTTCTCATTGAGAGAAAAAACTGAATGGTTTCATCACGAGCAGCATAGATGATAACATCCTCAGAAGGGTGTGTCAATTGAATCTGCCTGGCAGCACAATCAAGCTGAGCCTTGTGCTTAGAAAGCCAGTCCATCCCAAGAATTAGATCAATATCAGAGTCGCCAAGAACCATTGGAGAAGATAGAAATCTATAGTCGCCCATCTTGATAGAAACATCTGGAGCCATCATTTTGGTGTTCATGAATAAACCCGGAGAGGAAACCGCTATCGGCTTAGGTAGATCAACAGTATGCAAATCGTGCATGGATGCAAAAGGCTTTGATATGAATGAAATAGAAGCACCCGTATCAAATAAAACTTTTGCAGGAATATCATTAACTGGAAGATTACCCATTATCACATCTGAAGAATCCTCTGCCTGAGCTGCATTCATCATGTTCACCTTTGCAGACTTTGGATTATGCTTGACCAGAGCATTGCTTGAAGATATCACAGGAGGAGGAGGAGGAAGGCGCCTTTGATTGAAGCATTTGTCCGCGTAGTGACCTTTCTGCTGGCACTTGTTGCAAGTCACTTCTGAGAGCGGATGGTGATAAGGAGCATTTGACTTGTTCTGATAGACTGGGTTGGGTGGGTGGGGAGATCCACGACCACCTGAGTTCTTCTGTTAGTAAGGCTGACGAAACGGAGGAGGAGGAAGATAAAACTTCTGCTGCTTAGCTGCCACTTGTGAGGAAGAAGAAGATTGCACTACATCCCTGATTCTCTTCTTAGAAGCCTCACACTTGAGCTGAGCACCTTCTTGCTTGAGTGCCATATTGTAGAATTGATCAAACTGAGTAGGCTCAACAAGAACGAGAGCTAACTGCAGATCCTCTCTAAGGCCACCTCTGAACTGATAGATCATACTTTTCTCATCAGTAACATCTTGCTTAGCAAAGCGAGCAAGTTTCTGAAACTACTTGTTGTATTCGTACACTGACATGTTGCCTTGCTTGAGATTGCGGAACTCCTCACGCTTGCTCTCAACAACACTGGTAGGAATATGGTGAGCTTTAAAGTCCCGAGAGAAATCAGTCCAAGTAATCACTCGACCACCTCTGGAATCCTTGTATTGCTGGAACCAATCAGCTGCCTGATCCTTGAGCTGAAAAGAAGCAAACTTGACATAGTCCTCAGGCCTGACATTGCTGCATTCAAAATGCTTGTTGATATCCACGAGCCAATCATCAGCGTCTGTGGCCTCGACACAGTAGCTGAAAGACTTCGGCTAATTTGCAAGGAATTGGTTGAGGGTAGGAAACTGAGGCTGATGATTGAACTGCCCTTGACCTTGATTCCCTTGGTTGCCTTGGCCTTGATTGCGCTCTTGCATGAGCTGGATCATCATCTGGGCATGGGCGTTAGAGGCTGCCATCAAAGCTTGCCATTCCTCCGGAGGCGGAGGTGGAGGTGGAGGGTTCGCCTAACTCCCATCATTGCATTCCGGATTCTGACGCGTTGGCGGAGCCATCCTGAAGAGGGTGACATCCATTAGCATCTTGATAGACAGATAGACAAGTTGAATCAACGGATAGAAATTGCAACATGTAGTCTTCACAATAAACATTCGAACAAAGATGAACGAATGAATTCCAAAGTAAACATCACACGTCCAATAAGGTGAGAAGCCACTTGAATAGAGATTGATGAATGAAATAAACAAGGTACAACTGGAACAAATAAGTGGTAAGGATTACCCAATCACAAACCAAATATCTGCGGGAAGAAATGCTAGAGCTACTTGAATCCCACCTATAAACTCCCGAAACTTTCTGGTTATGCAATCTGGTGTTGGGGATACAGGGGAAGCAATATATCTCACCCAAACTAACAATCCCTACATCCAGCTGTATCTATCCGTCAACATATAACCAAGAAACCTTCAGAAATCGTGTACCTCAACCTTCGAAAAGCATCCGTTATACGAGTTATAGCAATACTCCCGATCTCGCCCCAGTACTGGGTTATCGGGGTTATCTCACCAACAACTGTACAAAAGAGATTTTCGATGTCGGCAAAACTCAGGTATTCTAGAACTGCAACGATAAAATTGTGACGACAACACCTCAGAGCTCGACTCCCCGGGTCAAAGCCACATAAATAGACAGGAGGCACCAAGAACAATGTTCTCGTCACAAAACCATCAGAACGATTCCAAGATACCCGCGTGATCCTAAAAAATTTTAGTGAAATTTGAGGAGAGGACAGTCAAAACATCTACGTCAGGAGACCTCACCAGAGCGACGAAGGGACCAAGGAGTAAAAAGAATCCTACTCTCAGATATATATAATCCTAAGACGCAAAACATTTTTGTTCTAGACTCAACATCGCCAGCAAACAATCAAGCAGGGGGCTCCTAAGTCGGGGATGGCTCTGATTACCAACTTGTAACACCCACGATGCGGCTATATCTCCCACGTGTCGAAGCACGACTTGGAGGCATAACCGCATGGTGGTTTTGTCGCAAGAAGGGTCATCTTCACACAATCCCATGTAATGAACAAGAATGGGATAAAGAGAGTTGGCTTACAATCGCCACTTCACACAATACATAAATTAAGATCATACATCATTCAAATACACTCATAGACCGGCTACGGTCAAGTTCAAATGAAAATAAGACAACCCCAAATGCTAGATCCCCGATCGCCCCGACTGGGCACCTCTACTGATCATCTGGAAACGATACATAGTAACGACCAAGGGCCTCATCAAATTCCCACTTCAGCTCAGTTGCACCATCTGCGCCAGTATCCTCGGCACCTGCATCTGTTTTGGTAGAATCTGTGAGCCACGAGGACTCAGCAATCTCACACCCGTGAGATCAAGACTATTTAAGCTCATAGGTAGGTAAGGGGTAATATGGTGGAGCTGCAGCAAGCACTAAGCAAATATGGTGGCTAACATACGCAAGTGAGAGCGAGAAGAGAAGCAACGCATCGGTCGAGAAGCTAGAAGTGATCAAGAAGTGATCCTGAAACTACTTACGTCAAGCATAACACAAACCTTGTTCACTTCCTGGACTCCGCCGAGAAGAGACCATCACGGCTACACACACGGTTGATGCATTTTAATGAAGTCAAGTGTCAAGTTATCTACAACCGGACATTAACAAATTCCCATCTGCCTCATAACCGTGGGCATGGCTTTCGAAAGATTATATACCCTGCAGGGGTGTCCCAACTCAGCCCATCACAAGCTCTCATGGTCAACGAAGGTAAAACCTTCTCCCTGGAAGACCCGATCAGTCTCGGAATCCCGGTTCGCAAAACATTTCGACAATGGTAAAACAAGACCAGCAAAGCCGCCCGATGTGCCGACAAATCCCGATAGGAGCTGCACATATCTCATTCTCAGGGCAACACCGGATGAGACATCCTACAAGTAAAACCAACCCTCAAGTTTCCCCAAGGTGGCCCCGCAGTCTACTTAGTTCGGACCAACACTCGAAGGAGCACTAGCCCGGGGGGGTTAAAATAAAGATGACCCTTGGGCTCGCGAAAACCCAAGGGAAAAGGGCTTAGGTGGCAAATGGTAAAACCAAATTTGGGCCTTGCTGGAGGAGTTTTATTCAAAGCAAACTATTAAGGGGGTCCCATAAATCACCCAACCGTGTAAGGAACGCAAAATCAAGGAACATAACACCGGTATGACGGAAACTAGGGCGGCAAGAGTGGAACAAGTCACCAGGCATAAGGCCGAGCCTTCCACCCTTTACCAAGTATATAAGGTGCATTAATTTAAACAGGAGATATTGTGATATCCCAAAATATCCATGTTCCGACCAGGAACAAACTTCATCTTCACCTTCAACTAACAACGCTATAAGAGGGGCTGAGCTGAAGCGGTGACATAGCCAAACAACGGTTGCTAGGACAGGTTGGTTAGAGGTTTAACATGGCAATAGGTAGGCATGGTAAACAATGGCAGGTAGAGCTAACATAGCGATAGAGCGAGTACTAGCAAGCAAAGATAGAAGTGATATCGAAGGTATGGTCATCTTGCCTACAAGGTTCTCAGAGTTATCGAAGGCTGGATCCTCGTAAGCGTACTTAACAGGTTCCTCGTGCACTTACTCGTCTCCCGGCTCTACCCAAAGGAAGAACACAAGCAAGGAACCACAATAAATCACGGTGCAATGCACAAGCAACATGATGCAATACATGACATGATATGCGAGATGTGATATGCAATGTGTATGCATGCTTCAGAACGAAAGATGATGAACAAAGCATAAACTTGGCAAACCAAGTATGCCGCTGGAAAGTTGAGATGATTTCGGTTGAAATCGATATAAAGATCACCGGATTCGGATGCACGGTTTGAAAATGACAAGCCAGACAAGATATGATGCAAACTGTTTAAAACAGCAACATGGCCACTTGGATGCAAAGTATAAATAAGCAATAGCACCCAAACATATGAACAAGATGCATAGCAGTGATGAACAGGAGATGCCCTACGAAACATGAACACTGAGCTCAATCTATAAACCACTAGAGCATGACTAAAATAGCATGGCAATAATGCACAAGGTAACAGTATCTACAGACTTAGTGGAATTACTAGGCATAGCAGAAAACAGATTTAACATGGCATCTTTACAAGCTTGATTAACTGACTACCAGGCAAGTCATGGCATGGAACAAGTACTATCATGAAGTAGGCATGAAAATGAAGCTACTCATGTGCAAAACAATCTCATAGCATGCTTGAAATAATCCACACAAAAATGACAAGACAACATCATGATGTAAAATGACATGTTCATGAACTTGCTCAAATGCAGAAACTAATGCCACCACTGGATTGGTGGGATTTTTCTACCCCAAAAACATATATAGTATGTTAGGGTTGCTGTAGAAAAATCATCACAAATGCACAAAGATACAACCTGCCCTAAATGGTAAATGACAGAAATGGCATATTCCATAATTGGAAACGTCCAGAAATGGACTTGCCCGAAAAGGACACATTCCATATGCCATAAATGGAATATTCATTGGGAACCAAAAATAAAACAAATAATAATAATAAAATAAATAAAAAACAAACCGGCTAAGAGAGTATGACAGGTGGGGCCACCCTGTCATACGCATAGTGCAAAGAAATGGAAAAAGGGGGGGAAGAATAATGACAAGACAACATCATGATGTAAACTGACATGTTCATGAACTTGCTCAAATGCAGAAACTAATGCCACCACTGGATTGGTGGGATTTTTCTACCCCAAAAACATATATAATATGTTAGGGTTGCTGTAGAAAAATCATCACAAATGCACAAAGATACAACCTGCCCTAAATGGTAA
Organism: Triticum dicoccoides; assembly: GCF_002162155.2. Classification (NCBI taxonomy): domain Eukaryota; kingdom Viridiplantae; phylum Streptophyta; class Magnoliopsida; order Poales; family Poaceae; genus Triticum; species Triticum dicoccoides. Next base: position 579,700,846 of record NC_041389.1, on the reverse strand, counting down.
ATGACAGAAATGGCATATTCCATAATTGGAAACGTCCAGAAATGGACTTGCCCGAAAAGGACAGATTCCATATGCTAGAAATGGAATATTCGCTGGGAACCAAAAATAAAACAAATAATAAAAAAAAATAGGTTAAGAGAGTATGACAGGTGGGGCCACCCTGTCATACACACAGTGCAAAGAAATGGAAAAAGGGGGGAAGAATAATGCACCCACAGGGAATCGAACCCGGGTCTCCCTAGTGTGGCTCTGCATCGGCAACCACTGGGCTAGGCAGGAACTACTGATAGGAAAAGGGCTCGGCCCCTTTTAGAGACACACCAGATCGAGTTCACCTGCCAAAAGCAGAGAAGACGACAGCGCCTGCGAGGGCAACGCGGCAACCAGCGGGGCACCGGGACTCCGGCAGGCGTGCCGAAAGGGGTACGGATGCATGCGTCTATGAGGGGAGGCAGGGGCGCTCGAGCTCGAGCAGTTCCTCGACTCGGGGCCATGGCGTCTGCGGCGAACGGCAGCAGCAACTACGGCGACACCGGGAAAGGCCGGGTGCGCGCGGGAGCGCGAACAAGCAGCGCGAGCGAGGTGCGGGAGCACGACAAGGGGAACCAGCGCGGGGACACGCAAACACTACACGGTCGAACAACACTGCACAAATTATTTCAGAGATCGCCGGAGCACTGCGAGCGCGGGAAAGACATGGATAGGATGCGCCCTACGGGTGCCTAAATGCCATGGGAAGGAACGGGAGAGGGAGGTGCGTTACCAATCTCACCCAAGGAGACGAAGTGGTCGACGGAGACGAGCTGGCGGCGACGAATTGGAGCTCTGAACCTTGCTGCGGTCCTGACCGAGAGGAAGTGGAAGCAGAGGACGTCGAGGAACTCGTCGTCCGGGGCACCGTAGTCGACGTAATGGAAGGAGACGACGATGAGGAAGAAGAAGGACACGATCTGCGGGGTTGGGAGTGGCCAGAGAGCACGCCGGCGACGAGGACACGCTCTCAGGTGCGCTTGGGACGGAGCGGTTGCGGTGGATCTGGTGGTTCTACTCACCTGGCGGCGGCGATGAGAGGAAGGGGGGAAACCCTACGGGCGTGTGGACAAGGAGAGGGGGCTTAAAAAGGGCTAGGGCGAGCAGCGCGAGCTCACGCGCGCTCGTCCTCGCGGTCCCCAAGGCGACAGCGAGAGGAGAGGGAAAAGGTGGGTGCGGGAAACAGGGGAGGCGCTGACGAGCGGGACCGAACTAGCCACGTGGGTGTACGGGCTACTGGGTAGCGTCGTGGCTGGGTGAGAAACGTCCAGCAGGCAAGCGGGCTGGCTGGCTGGCTGGGCTGGTGGGCTGCGCTGGCTGGCTGGGCTGGCGGGCTGTGCTGGCTGGCTGGGCTGCGGGAGGCCCAGGGGGGGCTGCTGCGCTGAAACTCTCCCTTTTCTATTTATCCAAACATAAATAGAAAAAGAAAAGCACAGGGAAAAAGAAGAGGAGTTAGAGTATCAAGAAAATATTCTCAAACTCCTGGAATTATCCACTATTTTAATAAATTGCATTGGGCATTTTTAGTGGTAGAAAAATAAGACAAGTTTGAATATATTTCAAACTTGTGTCATTTTTGAACCTGACCAAAACAACTTCAAATAAGTAGATATTTCTCAGAGAGGTTTAGGACATTGAGCAAGGTTTATAGGGAGAAGATGAACATTACTAGAGAGAGGAAAAATAGCACTTGATAAAAGAAGGAAGTAGAGGGAACGAGGAGAAGTGATGGTGCGATGGTTTTAAAGGGGGACAAGGTCATGCCCATGATGCTCATGGCAACAACATGAATGACAAAATGCAACGTGAGATGACATGAGATGAAAATGCACTATATGATGATGACAAGAAGCACAAATGCAATATGGTAAGGAGAGCATGACAATGAAAAGAATAAACCCACATAACCAAACAAGATGAGGCCAAACATGATAAAACCCACAAGAATTGGATGAAGGTCAAGTTGAAATATTGCCAAATGGGACCTGATACATCTGGGGTGTTATAACAAGTGCCGCCTGCAAGCCGAGACAACCGCCTTATTTGCATCCAGGAAGTCCTTTACTAGTACTACTACTACTAGGAGTACTAGTGCGGTGAGATGGTTTCTCGAAGAAGACGATGGAGAAGCGGAGTCAGCGAAGAGTGAAATGATGGTTGCTTCGTCCGTGCTTTGTGATTTGACGCCTCACTGCTTTGTGATTTGTGATAGAAGGGACAGGGGAGTAGACTCTGTGCTCTATACTGTACTACATGCGTCCAAGCATGGGAGAAAGAGGAGAGACGTTGCATTTTTCTATTCCTTCAATCAATCAATCAGGGAGCTTTGGTTCCATCTTTTTTGCTTTGGCAACACCATCCACAATGGTTCCCACGATGCCAAAAGCTGTTTTCACATTTGGCTACACATTGTGGATGCCCTTAACCGTACCACTTGATTTTGCTCCTTTGTGCTATCTATACAAATCTCAAATATATTGATCTAAAAAATTATAGAATCAAAGATTAGTAAAAAGGAGGTGATTTTGCCGCGCGAATGGCGGGGGAGGTTTCTTATTTTTGGAGGACGTTGTCCTGGCAGTTTGCTAACATGAGGTCCCACGTGTCAGTGCTTTACCATGCTGATCCGCGTCCCACATGAGGCAGAACAACGGCAGAAGCACCACGTGGTTAAGTTGAAGAAGATGAGGGAGAAGTGGATTCAGCAACGAGTGAAATGATGGTTGCTTCGTCCCTCTAACTTATTTTTTCTAGCATTATTACTTCGTCCCTCCAACTTAAATGCGGGAAAGGTGCAACTTTGTGATTTGACGCCTCATTGCTCGTTACTATGCCGGCGCCATGACTGGGGTGCTTCACCCCGGCTGCTCTGCACTGTATTCTGGTATGGCACGTGGACCCGGTAGCTTGATGTCCCACATGTCGGCGAAAGGGACTAGAAGATTTATGAAAGCGAGTGCTCCACTCTTACAATGGAGGAGTAGATGACACGACGGCCCAGTGAACTGTCACTTGTACTGTATAGTACTATAGTTTTGCTGTTTCGCACGATCCATCGATACAAACCTGATTAAACAGGAAAGGGCGGGATTTTTCCTGCGCGGTAGATGATACTGGCCATACATTTCAAAGGCAATTTTAATGTATGCAAACTGAATAATTATAAGTAACAATATGATATCTGGTAAAACTAAAAGCACATATGATTTATTGTGTTAGAGTGTAGTAGTAGTGTTGTATTGCATAGTTGTTAGATGTAACATGCGAGAACGTGTAGAGATGTAGTTTTGGAGGGCCTACAAAGAGAAAAGCATAATACGGTCACCGAACTTCAGAATAAGCTGATTACGGTCACTATATACGTTTTGCGGTGATTATCCGGTCACTTGCTCACAGTTCAGCATCGGATTGCACTCTGTTGACCGGCCAAATAGTCTGCGTGGCGCCATGTTGACTAGTCAAATTGACCACGTTCCTTGTGGGTCCCGCCTGTTAGTTCGCATAGGGAAAAGGTCAGATAAACACAAATTTACGCATGCGTGACAAGACTCCAACCCGTGCGCGGGAATCACCTGGTTGTGTATGTGTCTGTCAGGGCCTGATGTGTGTGCATGCATGTGTAGGTTGAGCACTTGAGCATGAGAGTGTGTGTTGGTCGTGTGGTGTACTGGTGTGTGCATGCATGCCTGCCTGTGTGCGTGTGGGTGTTGCGTGCGTGCGTGGCTGCGTGTGTACGTGTGAGTGTTGCGTGCGTGCGTGGGTGCATGTGTTTGTGTGAGTGTTGCGCGGATGGAGTTCGTGTGCATGCATGCGTGTGTGTATAATCACCACACCAGCTCATGTGTGTTAAAACAGACGGCTCAGAATACCAATACAAGGCCACCTTGTCCGTTGTGCCCGCGGTCATGACTTCGAACCACCGTCAAAATATTTTTTTGTCGTTTGTTTTCATTCTTACTAGCAAGATGCCCGTGCGTTGCACGTAACATCAAGATGCATATGTATGACTTGTTTATCTTGTGAGAGAAAAGGATGAACGAGGGAAGGCCTTATTTGCAAATGTGGAGAGGTCTGTGTGTACCTTTTTGCAAAATTGCCATAGTTTCTTTCCTATCCGTTAGATATAAATCGGACGGCCTATATTGTAGGATGGCAGGCACACCATCATCACCAACTCTGTTTTTTATAAGAGTGTATTTTATATTTTATGTATTTTATAATAGTGTAGATGTAGAGTAGATACAAGTCGACAGGTGGGCACGATGGTAGTGAGATAATGTGATGCAACACTAGAGGTGCCACGTGGAGCGTTTAACTGGTCAACTAGTCATGTCATGAGCAAATACAAAGTTGTACGGTGAGCCCGTGACTGTATAATAACCACTAAACGTAAACGGTGACCGTAATGAGTGGATTATGGAATCCAATGTATGTATCGTGCTTTCGCTTCAAATACAATGATCGTCATTGCATATATCGCGAGAGAAAGATGAAACACGCGTGAATTTTCTGGGGCTTACTTTTAGAGGACCTGGAGATAGTTTTGTGTGCATACGTGAAAGGGGCGTACAGGGGGGGTATGCGATGGAGAGAGATCTGCTCTTCGTTTCTCTTTATTATGACTAACTTTGTATATAGTATAAAAATATATAAATTCACAATGCGGAATAAATATCATTGTGGGCACCATGCAATGCAAATTAGCGTTCGTCCTCCACCATATAACTTTGTAATGTTGTATATATGTAGAAACTCTAAAATAATTTTTTGGCCACACTTTATTCAAAAGGAATGTTGTATGCGAAATAAACGTGAAGAGAGGGCTTTTTAGATCAATGGGGTACGTGATGTAACATGTGTGAATGTGTAGTTGATGCATTTGGCAGGGCCTAGAGAGGTATGTGTGTGTATTACGTATTCTAGAGAGGCATGGATAGAGGGGCCGACGGGGGGGCGTGGGAGAGATAGCACGAGAAATGAGAGTGGTCTAGAGAGCGAGAGACGAATAAGACGACATGACAAGAGATTCCATTCCCTTGAGTGTGTATATGCAAGGGGGGAGGGAATAGAGGCACCAGGAGAAATTTTCTGTGTGTGTGGTGTTTGTGTTGATATGTGTGGGTGTGAGAAGATAATGAGACGTGGGGGCAGAGGGTGTGTCACCGTGTGAGGTCCGGTGGGTCGAGGTGAGGCCCTTCGTTCGATTCCGTCCTGCGCCACATTGGTCGGCCCATGACACATTTAGGAAGACCCATGGATGACTAGTCGTACAAGACAAACATAGCAGAATTGTGAAGGACTCTGTGTCCACTGACAAAGCCGGCTAGGATTTGTAACCCTAGGTTCTCGGACTAAGGTAACCCCTTTATCTCTGATATTACTATTCATCCAACCTAACTTTAAGGGGCATCCTATAGAATGCTATGCTAGAATCATACTCGTCGATTAGGAAGAGAGGTGTGAGATAATGCGTGAGAGACGGGCGTAAAGATAATGTGTGTACATGAGACACGTAGGCAGGTCCATGTATATAGAAAGGGTCGATGAGGATTGTGCATGTGTATGTTTGCCAGAGGAAGAGTGCTTATGATAAAGGTTAGTGAAAACAGTTGTAAATGGTTACGAGAGGGAGGGAGGGTTATATCTATAGCATGTGTGCGAGAAAGACACCTCGGGAGAGAGTGTGTGAGCATGTGTGGGAGACCACCGATGGAGAGTGAAACTACACGTAAAATACTACTCTACACATTGATTAAAGATATAAATTGTATCCAAATATTAGGATGGGATCATGATATTTGTAATTCGCGTAAGGAGCGGTCATTGATCCATCAGACATCTAGATTCTATCGAATTTGAGCATGTCTATGTTATTATTCGACACAATTTATCCACATGGTTAGTATTTTGAACTCCAGACAATGCATCGCTTTAGCAATCGAATATAAACCTGAGTATAGTTCATGTTGTGTGTGTAAAGCACATTATACATACGGAAGTTACACAATGGACATTTATAAATAGCTACCTATGAACTAGCATACATTTGAGTTCAACCTAAGGTGGTTTAAAAAATCAAATTCAACATGAAGTCCATTCAATTATTTGAATTTGATATCATGGCATTTGTAAACCATACCTAAACTATGGGGGTACCAATCTTTGCTTTGATTTTGTACATAATAGCATATGTAGTCGTGTACAAAATAGATTCAAATTTAGCTCCTCCATTCCAAAATAATCATAGTTATAGGATTTTCAAGTGTCAAAATTTCAAAAGGAAGCGGATAATTTAATGAGGTTTTCAAACATACAAAGTCAAATATAACGTTGTCTATTTAGGTTAATCCTCATAGTTTAAGAGTACTCTAAACGTGAATGCTTGTGCTTCAAAATTTCAACGAAGCGCCAAAAGAGCCTCTACTCGCCCGAAACCGCGTGAGACCAATGTTTGGTAGTACAAGGAAATTACTTTTCTAATAACTCCGACCCGTGAAACCTACCGGCCCGACGTCCAAAGGTCCAAACCGGGGTAGGTTTGTAGCTTCATCTAGACGCCACGCAACCGCCTCCGAAAAACATTCATACACAATGGCCGCCTAGCACACATGCGCACAGCCGAAATCGCTCCCACCCACTATTTGGGACACCTGGGATTACCATCCTACCCCCGACCTGCAGTAGGTCCGAAATTTAAGAGGGGGGCAAAGTTTGTACTTTCCCCAAATTTCAAACAAGTGCGTCCCATCTTCTGTTCAAAAAAGCCAAAAACAAGCGCGTCCCAGACCGAAACATGGTTCCCCCCCCCACCCGTCCGATTTCCCATTCGTACTCCGTGGGCGCAAAAACTACCTCTCCACCAGCCGTGAAACCCCGGCTTCCTCTGTCCGCCATCCCATCGCACCCATCAACCGCCGCCCTCCTCCATCACGTCGGAGCCGATACCCCGACGTCGTCGTCCACCGCAACCTCAACCGCAACGCCCTCCACAGCTAGTAGTTGAAGCCGAGGCCGAGCCGTCCGTACCCGAGCCAGTTCAACCATGCCGTCCTGCGCCTCACCGCTGCCGCTCCAACTTCGCCACCCTCCACCGCACCGGAGCTGTTCCTGCTACGCCGTCCTTCGCCGCCTCGGATCTGCTTCCCCTCCACCGACATACGGTCACGGCAACACAGTCAACAATTTTGCGATGGGTTCGTCCAAGCCTGCACCCTCCACAACATCGGTTTCCCCGGTAAAAAGAAGAAGATCGGCGCGACATGTGGAGGTGACCACACTGGCAACCGAAGAAGGTACTCCTCTTCCCTTATTCGTCCAAATCTTATGTCTCTGCTTGCACGGTATTCATCCCACAGAAGACACTAGTTGACCGCTTCTTCTTGATACTAGATGTTCCTAGTAACTCGCGATGCACAAGGTTTCTTCTCATATACTATTTCACCATAGCTAGAGGTCCATCGCCCCCCTGAATTTCAATTTCTGGCTAGTTGATTCCCAATTAACGGAAGCATTCCCCGGTGTAACAGGCGCTAGTACGACTATTACACCGAGGAAGCAGCGCCTTGGTGTTTATCTTAGGGGCATGTGCGGCCTAGAGCTATTGGCACCCAATCTGGAGGTCGGACGGGATTAAAGGGATGGCTTGGGGTGCTGCCAAGCACGGCGGTGGTGTGAGGTCGATGGGAGGGCGGGGCGGCGGAGGCACGGGTCTGGGCCGGTGGTCGCTGGCGGTTCGAGAAAGATCGTCAACAGTGACTGGCGGGAGGTAGACAAAGGCCATCTGCCCATTCCTTATAGATCAGATGGTTCATTAAAAAAATCGACTGGCCTATTTATTTTCAGTCGACTGCTATCTTAGATATGACCACATGTGGTGGTGTGCTGGAGGAGTACCTGCATTTCCTGTGCTCATATATTACAAAATCATACGGAGTAGAATCTAATTTTGTTTGCCATGCAATGTTGTAGAGCTATCATATGTCTCCTGTCATTTATTTTTTAGCCACCTGCTATCTGCTACTTTTACAGTCCACTAGTTCTGCACACGCTTCATCCATACTCTCACTATTATGTTTTTATGCAAGGGTATTTCAGAGTCTGCCGAAAGCGAAGCAAAAAAGAAAAGAGACAAGTCGTGCCAGCTTTCTACACGGCTAGGCGCAGCATGTTACAGCGCTTTAAAGGGTGCAGTGTCAGCAGATGGAGACGGTAAATGTTGCTCTGGAGTTGATGACCTCGCTCGCAATGAACCACCATCCCAGGTGCTTTCTTTAACTTCGCGGTGTCATATGTGGTTGCATGTTCCATATGGAGTCTAGCTTGTATTCGAAAGGCCGAAGTCGGTCTTTATTAAGATAAGGGAAGATATTTTTTACATGAACCACCATCCCGTGAGCACAAGAAGACAAATAGCTAGTCAGGGCACTAGCCGAGCCAGTGACAAGCCCAGCAAAGACAGGCATCACCTGGAAGCCAACTAAAAAGCCGTGATGGTGGTGAAGCAGCCCGCCTCCCACCAGGCTCTCAGGTCCTAGATGATCATGTTCACCACTCCAGCCGGATGTCTAGATTGTATTGCTTCCAATTTGGTTAAATTGCATCTACTTAGCTTACACATTATACCTTTGAATATGACATGCCTTTCTGTTTTTGGTACATACTAGTACATCTGTGTATTAACCATGTTCTTACATCAAACTAATGTTCTTGTGTATCCCTCATCAATCACTTATGACGAGGCAGGTAGGAAAGGGGACTACTCCTCATTTAAAGAATGCAGCGTCAGCCTCCCGACATGATTCTCAAGAAACAGAAATGCTAGATGAAGATAGTGAATGTAGCACTGTAGTTGATTACAGCATTTCCCCTACACTAGCATCGCAGGTGCTTGCTCTAACTTGGCAGCATGATATGTGGTTGCGTGTTGCATATGGTGTCTAGATTGTAATTCTTCCAATTTGGTTAAACTGCATGTGCTAGTCTGCTTAGCTTATACTCCTGTAAATGTGACATTATACCTGTTAATGTGACATGCCTTCCTGTATTTATTACATAGTACATCTGTTTATTAAGCATGTCCTTACATAAAACTATTGTTTTTTTTGTATCCTGCATCAATCAATATGACGAGACACCTTTAGTATATGCAGTGCGATATTAGTTGCATCTTTCATATGATTTATAGCGTGCGCTGCTTCTAATTTGTTGAAATTCCATTTATGATGGGACGCTTTTAACTTGGCAAAGTCATATTGATTGCATCTTTCATGTGGTGTCTAGCTTGCATTGCTTCTTATTTGCTGGAATGGTTTCTGCTTAGTTTACACAAACAGTTGTGAACATGCCATGTCGTCCTGTTTTTCGTACATATTCCATCCTGGTATCATGTGTTTGCCTTACATCAAAGTAGTGATTGTCAGTATCATGCATGAATGAGTTCTGAAGAGAGAATTTTATTGCTTTTTCTTGTCGGTTTTACTTGACAATTCAAAATCAATAAAGCGGAAGGAAGTTAGCAAGGCAGCGGATAAAGGTGCTCCTTCCAAACGGAGGGCCTGTACAGTTTCTACTCCTCCACACCCCCAAGATGATTCCCAAGACAACACATGCATAGACACTCAACAAAATTGTGTTTATGATGAGCACGTCTCCCCTAGTGCAGCATCACTGGTGCTCCCTCTAACTTGGCACTGTTATATGTGGTTGCATGTTATGTGTGATGTCTAGCTTGTATTCCTTCAAATTTTGTTGAATTCCATCTACTTACTTTACACATTATACTTGAATAAGTCACGTGTTCCTGTTTCTAGAACATACAATATTTGTCTATCACACCATGTTCTTACATCAAATTACTACTGTTGTGTAACCTGCAACGATCACTTATCATAAGACACATTTGACTTCGGAGTGTGATATAGGTTACATCTCACATTCTTTTCTAGCTTGTACTACTAATTTGTTGAAATGGCACTTATGACGAGACAGTTTTAAGTTGGTAGAGTGATATTCGTTGCATCTTTCATATGGTGTCTAGCTTTCATTGCTTCTAATTTGTTGAAATGCCTTCTCCTTAGTTTACACATCATAAGCTATGAATATGCAATGCTGTGAATATGCAATGGCACTAATGACGAGAGACCTCTAACATGGTAGTGTGATGTTGTTTGCATCTTGTATATGATTTATTTCTTGTACTGCTTCACATTTGTTTAAACGCCATTTATGCTGAGACACTGTTAACTTGGCAGAGCGATATTTGTAGCATCTTTCATATGGTGTCTACCTTCCATTGCATTGCTTCTAATTTGGTGAAATGTCCTCTTCTTAGTTTACACATCATCGTTCTAGTTATCTCTTCCATCCTGTTTTTCACACATATTACATCCTCCTATCATGTGGTTGTCTAACATCAAAGTTCAGTTCGTCTGCATCACGCATCAATTTGTTCTGAAGAACTAAATTGTTATTCGTTTTTCTTGTTGGCTTGACTTAACATGGCACAGAGAAAGAGGAAGAAACACAGAATGGCAGGGAATGAGAAGCGGATGAATCCTGCAGATTCTGCTGGTACTGATGGTGCAATAGAAGGTGAAAGTCCAGCGGAAAATTCTACAAACACAACATCCCATGCTACACGAGCTGCAAAAAAAGCCAAACAGAAACAAATAGCTGCCACCAAACAAGCACAGACAACCCTAGTTCTTGCAACACCTACCATAGTACTACCAGCTGCACGACACACTCGTGCGTCAATTGAGCTAGTAGCATGTTCCCAAGCTCCCTTGCCACCTGACACTACTTCCCAAGCACTCTTGACACAAGACGAGTTGGCAATATCAGATGAACCTTGTGAGCTTCAACAGCAAGAAGGTAGTTGCTGGAGTCAAGTTACAGTTGCATGCTGCTTTATATGTAGTCTCACAGTTTGATGTACACTAACACTTCCTATGTTCGTTGTTGGACTAGCACCTAGGCGGAATAGGAAACAAACATCAGGGATAATACTCGATAGGTTAACTAAATCTAGAGGAGGAAGAATGGAGATCCATTTTGAGGCAGGTTTAAAAAGGCCACGTGATGCTACAGAGTCAGCCAAGTTAGTATCAGAGACAGCGGTTGCCGTTAGGTGTCATGTACGTATCCTCCCAACATGGATTCGGTACAGGAATGACAAAGATGAAACCCAGTTCAACACCTTCCTCGACCATTTATCTGTAAGTATGGTTATGTATGGAAACTAGTAATATCGTCTTGCTCTGTCCCATACTTTCTAGGTTGCTGATAATGAGACTCCCATAATTTTCAACATATGAGGTTCAAGTTGGATAGCCAAGATGATGCAGCCTGACAAACTTGCACCCATGTTTTCAAGTCTGCTCTACGACGGTACCTGTCTAACTTGAGGAAAACTCCCTTTGAAGGCAAGGCTAACAGTGAACTTTCCCAAACATCTCCAGTAGAAAATATATCGGATGAAGACTGGAGGGGCCTTGTTAAACACTGGTCTGATCCGAAGTATCAGGTACATTATATATATATGTGATCAGATCACATGTTGAAGTCCTATTGACGCATGTGCCACACAAATCTATCTTCTTGTAGGTGAACTGTTCAAAGAACAAGGCCAACCATACGAAAGTGAAATTCCAACAGATGATAGGATCTCGTAGCTATACTGCACACTGTGAGGCTCTTGTAATTAGTTGTTGTTTCACTCTTTTTGCTGTACCATATTATCATATCTATATTGACTTGTTCGAAATGCAGAGGAAAGCCTGCAAGGACCAAAAAGTACCTGAACCAAATGCTGTGGAAATCTTCAAGGACTGTCACACCAGCAAGAAGAAGGGCATGACTACACCACTCAAAGCCGATGTTGTAAGTCCTTAATCCTCATGCCTTTTAACTACTACTTACTCTAACTTGTGCCTTGAACTGCATGGTTTGCAGCCAATGTCTATTACTCTTTTCAATTTTATACACAATTGTCTTAGCGTATCATTGCACCTTACAAGGTTTAAAAGGGAGGAGTGATGTTCCTTTGATCTTGACCCGTAATCTAGTTCCGTGCTGGACTTGCCCACACAATGTTACAATTGCCTGTTTGTCTGTTCTCAGTTGTTTTGTGATATGAATGATGTCATACTATGCTTACCGTATTATAAACTTCGTCTCTATATCCTTAGCCCTCAATACAATGTGAAGAAATAGACAATACATTAGCAATGGTACATGGTCATATGTTTGGAACCTGGTTTTATTATGTACTTTGCAATAAAATACAACTAATATTTTACATGGGTTCACCGGAATAAGTTCTGTATATAGACCAAAGCTATTTTGTTTGGTTTTGCTGCCTCCTTAATATCTTCTGTTCTGGTACTACTAATGTAAAACCTCAACTTTTCAGCGAGCTATGGAAAAAATGGTGGAACCGCCACCTTCTGAAGGTGGCGAGGCAACTATAACCATAATGTCAGCTCTTGATGCAGTGGGTCAGTACATGTCCACCAACAGTGCCAAAAGCACGTTCCTGCGTAATACTGGGCTGGTTGTTAAGGCAATATCCTCCAAACTGCCTCACGATCAAGATATGCAAGCTCAAAGCAATGTTGTATCTGCGCTCCAGACACAAGTCCATTCCCTAACAGAGGCCCTTTGTGAAACAAGGAGAAACATTGCTCAATGTCATCAAGATACGCATGGTTTTGAAACCAGACTATCAGACATTTGCTATGTTCTTCAGGAGCCTAGGGGAAATGAAGGCGAGGGTTATGGTGCTCCATCGGACAATACAGCATGAAAACATAACAGTCAGGTCAAATGAACCGAGCTTCTGAACTTCTGGTGGTGCATTTATCTGCTAGACTGCTAAGTTTTATGCCAACCTTCCTTTTGTTATATAGTTGTAATTTGTTTTGGTGCGATACAAAATTTATTCTTAACATGCAGCCACCGGCTGAAGAAAATAGCAAGCCATTTTTGTATAGTGTAGGGTGTTCCCTATATTTGCACTGGTGGCAATCTTTGATGGCGAGTGGATGTAATCTGTGCAATCGCCTTAATAGCCTAGCGTTAGTTTCGGCCTTATTTATTTCCTAGTCTTCTTTTTCCCTAGTTTGCTATTGGCCGCAACTACCCATGGGCCATATACGGGTCATAGGATCCATGGGTCTCCTACGGGCCATCGATAAATGGGCATGTAATCGGTGGGCCTCGGGCCATTGATAAATGGGCCTGTAATCGGTCGGCCTCGGGCCATCGGATAAATGGGTCTACATGGTCTGTAATTGGGCGTAATTGGTATCGGCCCAGCATGGTGACGGGCCGTTAACAGGCCGTAGGACTGCAAAACTTAATTTTGTCACAGACATAACGGGTCGTTAATGGGCCAGAATATAGCACGGGCTGGCCAGAAACGGGCCGACTCTTACCATGGGCCGAATTTGGCCCATTAGGGTAGCAGGCCAGTAACGGGCTGACTCTTGCCATGGGCCGAATATGACCCATTTGTGGAACATGCCAGTAACGGGCCGACTCTTGCCATGGGCCTAATTTGGCCCATTAGGGGAGCAGGCCAGTAACGGGCCGGGAGTAATCGAGGGCCGAAAAGGAGCCCAAGAACGTATGGGCCGTCAATAGACCGAAAGCTAACACGGGCTGGAAACGGCCCATGTAAATCACGGGCCGTTAATGGGTACAAAGAAAATTACTGTTCATTATAGGCTAGAGTCACCGTGGGCCTGTAAAGGGCCGAAAGATACGAAGGCCTCATATGGGCCAAAAGACGTCGTGGGCCATACATGGGCCGAAAGTGAAATGGGTTGGTGTTATATTCGACGGCCCACATGACGTTGTTGGGCCGATTTCCTTTAGTGCCTAACAGGTCGTGAGTTAACGGGCCGTAAAATGGGATATTTGCGAAGAGACCGTTAACAAGATTTTCATGACCCAGCCCATTAACTTTTGACCAAGTCAAACGGGCCGGATTTGTAAGCTAAATGGGCCAGTGGTGGGCCGTGGCACGTGTCGACATATCATAGGCGCCTATATGACCCACTGACGAGCTGACAAGTGTTTCGTCCGGCCAATAAGATTTTTACACGTGGAAATTTCCCATTGGTCGTGGCTGTTAACGAGTTATCGGATCCAAAACCCGACCCGATAGCTTAATGGCGTTCCGTTATGGTGGATGCCATGTGTCGGTCACCCTTGACGAAAGCACTTCTGTGACGCGCGATTTATCATCATCGAAGTGGACACTTCCGTGATGATAATTTTGGTAATGTCATGGAACACTTCTACGACAGCACAGGTATGACTATCTTGATTCTGTCATAAATTTGTCATGGATGTACATGCATGACAAAAAACGCGACCTACTGTGACAAACACGTATCATCACGGAAGTGTATTTTTTTGTAGTGAAGGTAGCGGCGGTGCTAGGGCTTGAGAGCTCGAGCAAGGGGAGTGAGATCGAGCAGGGTAAGTGCAGTCTGAGGAGGGCGAGGGGTATTTATAGCTGAGGTGAAAAACCGCTCGCTCGAGGAAAATGGACGAATGTGCCCCTGACCCTTCTCATCCTAGCGACATGTGTCACCCACCTACAGTGTGGTGGAGATCATGTGAGATCGTGGGTGAATAGATAAATCTTATCGTTGGATGTGGAACGGGTTGAGTAGCAAAAGCCAAAAATTCAGATAAGAATATTTTAAAGTTTCGTTCAGTGAACGGACTGGGTTGAGTTTAGCATAGAGGGGAAAAGGGTCCGATCACATTCACTTAGCAAAAAAGGCAACTTGAAGACTAAGCAATAAGTGAGTGTTGTAGAGGACATAAAAACTCAAGTATATATAATGAAGAACAACAACAGAAAGAGTGAAGACAATGCAAAGTTTAAGAAATTGAGCAACTGAGGAATTTCAAAATAAAAAACCTCAAATTGAAGATTTTCAACTTTGCTTGGTGGCGTAACCCACTATATAAGAATGATGATTTCAGACACAGCGTACAATTGTCGTAGGGTTCTGAGAATCAAATTCTTCATTAATTTCTTCACACTTAGAGGGTTAGTCTTCATTAATTGAAGAAAAATGTTACTTCGTGTGTTGCACATCTAAGTCATCAATTTTGCATAAGTGTTAGGATGTGTGTCCTTTTCAAAGAACATTCGAAGATTCTAAGATATTTAGCTCACACTGCAACTTGCTAAATCTCTTCTCATCCAAGGGCTTAGTGAAGATATCGGCCAGCTGGTCTTGAGTATTTGCATGGTCAATGGAGATGTCGCCCTTCAACACATGACCACGAAGAAAATGATGACGAATCTGGATTGCTTTGTCTTCGAGTGCTGAACTGGGTTATGAGCAATCTAGATAGCACTCTCATTGTCGCAGTAGAGTGGCACATTCTTCACATTGATGCCATAGTCCTTGAGGGTTTGCTTCATCCATAGCAATTGAGCACAATAGGATCTAGCAGCAATGTACTCAGCTTTAGCAGTAGAGAGTGATACGCAGTTCTGCTTCTTCGAGGACCAACATACCAAGGATCGTCTGAGGAAATGACATGTGCCTAATGTTGAATTGCAGTTCACCCAATCACCAGCATAATTAGAGTCAGAATATCCAATGAGATCAAAGGAAGAGCCCTTGGGATACCATAATCCAAGTGTTGGAGTATGAGCTAGACATCGAAGAATATGCTTCACAGCCTTATGGTGTGATTCCTTCGGTGTAGCTTGAAATCGGGCACACATGAAACACTACGAATAATATCCGGCCTAGATGCACATAGATACAATAAAGAGCCAATCATGGAGCGGTATACCTTTTGATCGAAGTCTTTAACATTTTCATCGTTGCATAGATGACCATTTGTGGGCATAGGGATTTTGACGCCTTTGCAATCTTGCATGCCGAATTTCCTCAACACATCCTTGAGGTATTTCTCCTGAGATATGAATATGCCATTTTGTTGTTGACAAATTTGAAGACCTAAGAAGAATTTCAACTCTCCCATCATAGACATTTGATATTCCTCACTCATCATATAGGCAAATTCGTCACTGTAACGTTGGTTAGTATAGCCAAAGGTAATATCATCAACATATATTGGCACACGAATAATTCATCATCAAATGCTTTGGTGAAAAGAGTTGGGTCAAGTGAACCAGGTTTGAAGCCTTTCTTCATGAGGAATTCCTTCAGTGTGTCATACCACGCTCGAGGTGCTTGCTTGAGGCCATAGAGGGCCTTGTTGAGTCTGTAGACGTGATCTAGAAATTTTGGGTCCTCAAAACCTGGTGGTTGAGCAACATATACTTCTTCCTCAAGCTTACCATTGAGGAATGCACTTTTCACATCCATTTGATGTAAGATGATATTATGATGGTTAGCGTAAGCAAGCAATATGCGAATAGCTTCAAGTCTAGCAATAGGTGCAAAAGTTTCATCGAAACCAATTCCTTCAACCTGTGTGTAGCCCTGAGCTACAAGACGAGCCTTATTCCTCACCACAAGGCCATTTTCATCTTGTTTGTTGTGGTAGATCCATTTGGTACCGATGATGTTGTGCTTGCATGGGTCTGGATGCTTGAGAAGCTCCCACACATTGTTGAGCTCAAATTGATGCAATTCATCTTGCATGGCTTGAATCCACTTAGATTCCATGAATGCTTCATCAACTTTAGTGGGTTCTGTGATAGAGACAAATGCAAAATGCCCACAAAAGTTAGATAAGTGTGAAGCTTTTGAGCGCGTGAGAGGACCTGGTGCATTGATGTCACTGATGATTTTCTCGATCTGCACTTTGTTTGCAACGTGAGGATGTACAGGTTCACGACTTTGCTTAGGCCCAGCAATTTCTTCAGGACCATTTTCTTCAGCAGCACCAGTGTAATTTTCTTCACGATCCAGAATGAATTCTTCAGCAAATTCTTCGGTAGGGATGATATCCTCAGTAGCTTTGAACATGATGATTCCTCAGGTGACATTTCATCTAGCATAGGAGGTAGGTGCTCTCTTTGTGAGCCATTAGTTTCATCGAACCGCACATCTACAGTTTCAACAATCTTGTGATGATTGATGTTGAAGACTCTATAGGTGTGCGAGTCCTTTTCGTAACCAAGCATAAAACACTCATGTGCTTTCGGTGCAAATTTAGAGTGATGGTGAGGATCTCTGATCTAGACTTTAGCACTGAAGACTTTGAAATAACTTACATTGGGTTTCTTGTCAGTGAGGAGTTCATATGAGATCTTTTTGAAGAATTTGTGAAGATATACCCTGTTGATGATGTGGCATGCAGTATCAATAGCTTCAGGCCAAAAGTGTTGTGGTGTCTTGTATTCATCAAGCATGGTGCGAGCCATCTCAACAAGGGTTCTGTTCTTGCGCTCCACGACGCCATTCTGCTGAGGAGTATAGGAAGTAGATAACTTGTGAGTAATACCAAGTATATCAAGATATTCATCGAGACCAGTGTTCTTTAACTCAGTTCCATTGTCACTCCTGATATGCTTGATCTTCACACTGAAGTTAGTAGAAGCTCTTGAGGAAAATCGTCTGAAGACTTCCTGCACTTCATTTTTGTAAGTGATGATATGCACCCAGTGTAACGATAATAATCATTAACTATGACAAAGCCATATAATGATGCAGAACTAGAGAGCATGGCATAATGAGTAGGGCCAAAGAGATCCATATGAAGTAATTCAAAGGGACGATAAGTGGTCATGATATTCTTCGAGGGATGCTTGGCTCTGGTGATCTTTCCAGCCTCATAAGCCCCACAAAGATGATCTTTTAAGAATTTTACACCCTCGATGCCAATGACATGTTTCTTCTTCGCGAGTGTATGCAAGTTCCTCATCCCAACATGACCAAGTCGTCGATGCCATTGCCAGCATTCTGAAGCTTTTGCAAGTAGATATGTGGCAGGTTGTGGTCCTGCAGAGAAATCAACAATATACATGTCTCCTTTCCTAAAGCCTTCGAAGACTTTGGAATTGTCAGATTCCATTAGCACAATGCAATGATATTTGCCAAAGACGACAACCATATCAAGATCACAAAGCATTGAGACAAACATGAGGTTGAATCCTAAGGAATCGACAAGCATGACTTTGTCCATGTGTCTATCCTTTGATATTGCAACCTTACCTAAACCCAATACCTTGCTTTTGCCTTTGTCAGCGTAGGTGATATGTTTCAGATGAGATGGTGACAAATCAGTGTCCATCAACAGGCTCCTGTCACCGGTCATGTGATTTGTACATCCACTGTTGAGGACCCACTCAATAGCTTTAGGTTGTTCATCTTGTAGATGAATTAGTGCAACTTAAGAACCCATATACTTCATCAGTGAAGAATACAATATCAATTTCATCAACAGTAACAGATATAGAAATATGAGGACGAGAGGAATGAGTGATTCATTTCTACATGATTAGCTTGCGTCCATTCAAGCACATTCAGGTCTCCGGCAAATTCTTTAGATGATTACGTTCGTCTGGAGACCTGACCCTGCATAAGAGATTAGTTCTTTTTCTTCACCACCGACATCTGGAGGGGTGGCAAAGAGTTCATCATTCTGCGAGCTCCATAAGAAAAGGATGGCATTGAAGCCAGTGCACTTCGTTTCATAGAAGAGTGGTTAGGATAAGCATATGAATAAGCAGAGAAATTCTTCGAGGACTTATGAACATAATGGTTTGAAGAATAATGCACATATTCATAGCCTTTAGACTTTCCCTGCAAAACAGAAGTGTTAGCAGGATGATGTTCATGTGAGGATTTTGATCCACGTGAGGAATTTGATCCAGATGAAGAATTTGGTCCATATGAAGAATTTGATCTGGGGTTCCTTTTCTTCATGGGTGGTATCATGATTACATTCACCTGAAGATTTTCAAGGCACCTTTTGGGAACCCAGATTTTCTTCATAGGGGGACTGTTCCTGCAGTTAGTTCCAACATATCGAGCAAATACTTCACCATTCTGATTCTTGAACAGTTTATAGTTGGAGTCAAGACTCATCAAAGTAATATGAAGAATCACAAGTAAAGCCAGATAGAGTGCATGGATCTACAGGAGGTCCTTTTGCAGCAACCCAAGAGGTTTTGGGATACTGCTCAGGTTTCCAGTAGGTCCCATCCGTATTGAGTTTCCTCTCAAAGGCAAGACCCTCCTTCCTAGGGTTCCTGTTCAAGATCTTCTTTTTGAGCACATCACAAAGAGTCTGATGCCCTTTGAGGCTTTTGTAAATGCCTGTCACATACAATTCCTTCAGTCTTGCATTATCATCAGTGATACTTGTGGTATCCTTAGATGAGGAATTTGTGACCACAGAGACAGTTGAAGAATTTTCAGCAATGGAAGCATTTGAACATTCAGGTGAAGAATTAGCAAATTCACGTTCAATGCATTTCATACATGGCGGAATAAATTCTTCCTGCGCGGAATTGATTTGTTGAGCAAGCAATGAATCATTTTCCTTTTGAAGATCTTCACAACTGACTTTTAACATCTCAAGATCTTGCTTTCTCTGAAGAAATTCATAACAAAGCTTCTCATGATTAGTTAAGAGGGTGTTATGATGATTTTGAAGGTTGTCAAACCTAGTCTGAAGTCTCTGAAGATTATCAGTCAGAGTCTTAGTTCGATTCAATTCCTCACCCAACAGGTCATCGCTTTTGTGTAGTAGATTTTGAATCTTTTCCAAAGCCTTTTGTTGTTTAACAGCAATTTTAGCAAGTTTGGAATAGCTAGGCTTGAGATTGTCATCAGATTCATCCTCACTAGGGTCAGAGGGGGAATGTTTGAGTACCTTGGCACCTTTTGCCATGAAGCAGTGGGTGGGAGCATAGTCATCGACGCTCTTGTCAGCAGAGTTGGGGAGGTCATTTTCTTTAGTGTTGAAGATGGACTTGCTGACGTAAGCAGTAGCGAGGGCTAAGCTCGCCACACCAGAGTCTGACTCCTCAGATTCCTCCTCTTCCACATTTTCCTCAGATTTAGCTTCGAAGTCCATTTCCTTGCCAATGAATGCCCGAGCCTTGTTGGAACTGCTCTTCTTGTGAGATGAAGACTTTGAAGATTTTGATGATGAAGACTTTGAAGATTTCTTCTTCTTCTTTGAGTCATCAGAATCGTCATCTTTGTACTTCTTCTTCTTTGATTCCTTTTCCCACAGAGGACAATCAGACATGTAGTGACCAGGTTTCTTGCATTTGTGGAAAGTTCTCTTTTTGTAGTCACGAGATGAGTAATCATCACTCCTTGAAGACTTTCCTAATCAACCACGTCGAGAGAACTTCTGGAATTTCCTCACGAGCATTGCTAGCTCCTGGCTCAGTTCTTCGGGATCACCAAGGCTGCTACCATAATCTTTACCTTCAGAGTCAGAGACTGCCTTGGCCTTCAAAGCACGTGATCTTCCATAGCTCGGTCCATAGAGGTCTCTCTTCTCAGCAAGCTGGAACTCATGAGTATTTAGCCTCTCAAGGATATCAGCGGGATCTAGTGACTTGTAATCAGTTCGCTCTTGAATCATCAGTGCAAGAGTATCGAATGAGGAATCAAGTGATCTCAGCAATTTCTTCACCACCTCATGGTCGGTGATGTCAGTGGCACCAAGAGCTTGAAGCTCATTTGAGATGTCAGTGAGGCGATCGAAGGTTTGCTGAATATTTTTGTTGTCGAGTCTTTTGAAGCGGTTGAAGAGATTGCGAAGAACATCAACTCGGGAGTCACGTTGAGTGGATACTCCTTCGTTGACCTTGGACAGCGTGTCCCAAATCAACTTAGCAGTTTCCAAAGCACTCACTCTCTCGTACTGTCCTTAACTCAGATGGCCACATATGATATTCTTCGCTTGAGAATCGAGTTGCTTGAATCTCTTCACATCAGCAGCATTCACAGACAGAGTGACTGAGGGAACACCATTTTCCACAACATACCAGAGATTGTTATCAATTGCCCCAAGATGCATGTGCATCTTGTTCTTCTAGTAGGGGTAGTCCGTTCCATTGAAGGTAGGACACCCAGCCGACACCTTGATCATACCTGCAGTCGACATAACTAGAACTCTAGGTGGTTAAACCAAAATCACACAGAACAAGGGAGTACCTTGCTCTGATACCAATTGAAAGTAAATTAAGTCGACTAGAGGGGGTGAATAGGCAATTTTTACAAATTCGTCACTTAGGAATTTCAGGGTGAGGAAATTCCTAAGTCACGAACAATTAGCAGCGGAATAAGTACTCAGGTATAAGCATAAAAGAGAAATAGCATAGTCATCATGATGAAATGAAAAAAAACACAGAGTACAGAAAGCGTAAACACAGGATAAGCAGGCTGAAGACAATGTGACTGAAGAAATAGGATTGAGGAAATAGAGAAATTATTAAGTCAAAGTCTTCAAACAGTAATGATCAGGTTCATCAACACATGAATGAGGAAATGAAAGGGTTGAGGAAATATAATCAGTAGGCTTGGTGAAGACAATGATTTGGTAGACCAGTTCCAACTGTTGTGATAGTTGTAAGTCTAGTTGGAGCGGCTGAGTATTTAAACTCGAGGACACACAGTCCCAGACACACAGTACTCACTGTATTCTCCTTGATCTAAGATCACACAGACCTCGCCCAACACTCGTGGTAAGTCTTCGCAGGTGACTTCCAAACCTTCACAGACTTGGTCACTCAGCGATCCACAATTCCTCTTGGATGCTCAGACCATGACACCTAACCATCTGGAGGATACACAGTCCTCAAAGGTAACAAGCGTCGGTTCTAACAGGAACAATCTCATCAGTGGTGCTCAATCACTTTTGGTTTGTAGGTATTTGGGTTTGGGATTTGGGTTTTTCTCACTTGATGATTTTCGCTCAAATTCCTCAAAGGATGGGATGCTCTCAATTGACAAGTGTCAGTTTCTCTTGGAGCAGCCAACCAGCTAGTGGTTGTAGGGGGTGGCTATTTATAGCCTAGGGAGCAGCCTGACATGATAAGACGTAAATGCCCTTCAATGATATGACTGTTAGGTGGTAGGATATTTTGGACAGTTGGCGCGTAGCACAGCAATGGTCAGATTTGAGGTTCAAATTCCTCAGGGCTATCATGTTCCTCACTATGTAGGCAATCTGCACTAGCGAGTTCCTAACTCCTCAGTCGGAACAAATTCCTCAAAGACCAGAAGATCTTCGTCTCTGTCACTGAAGAAATTGATTGAACTGATATGAGATTTCCAATGGCTTCACTCGAAAGGATTGGGTAGGTGTAGGATTTTGAGATAGCATCACTTGGAAATCAGTTCCCTTAGTATTACCTCGACCCCCTTTAATAGTACGGTGTTTCCTATGACTCAAGAAAGAGAAAATGAAACTATGAAAACAAAAGTCTTCACGCTTCACAATCCTCGCATGAATATCCAAGTCTTCAAGGTCACACCAATTTCATCACTTTCAAAGTCTTCAGGAGAACCAAAGTCTTCAGCTAAAGACATTCATTTTTAGGGGTCGACTTTCACTGTAAATATCAAACTCCTCATCGACTTATAGAGCATGTGTACACTCACAAACATATTAGTCCCTTAACCTATAAGTCTTCAATACACCAAAATCACTAAGGGGCACTAGATGCACTTACAGTAAGTCTTTACACAAGTAAATACTCATGCATGTAGAAAAAAATTTGTTTTCCATGCAACGTTCCCCAACAGTATATCTATTTATAGAGTTAACATGAATTGGTCATTCACATGGTTAGTCATAAAATCCTACATAAAATTTGTAGATCACTGAATATGATATATTTGATTCCTTGCAATAGTTTTGCGATATTGAGGTGATAATACAGGGGCATGCTAGTTAAAGAATTAAATTGAGTATTAATAATGATGTTAATGGTAGTAAGTCTTTATGCAAGTAAATTCTCATGCATGTAAATCCTCACGCATGTAAAGATGATGTGTTACTTACCGATACTCAGAGTGACCTTTGATAGCGCACAAGGTATTCCTCTAGTATCCAGGAGTTGCATAATCTCATAGTCGAAGGAACATGTATTTGACATGAAGAAAGCAATAGCAATAAACTGAACGATCATTATGCTAAGCTAATAGATGGGTCTTGTCCATCACATCATTCTCCTAATGATGTGATCCCATTATCAAATGACAACAAATGTCCATGGTTAGGAAACCTTAACCATCTTTGATTAATGAGCTAGCCCAGTAGAGGCTCACTAAGGACACGGTATTTGTTTATGAATTCGCACATGTGTTTATGTTTACGATCAATACAATTATAGCATGAATAATAAACATTTATCATGAATAAGGAAATATAAAATAACAATTTTATTATTGCCTCTAGGGCATATTTCCTTCACTTATTGGGCCAAACGAGCCAATGAGGGAGAGCACACCAGTTCACATGGGGCTGGTGCGCCCCCAACTCATGGTCGTCGGCCCTAGGGAAGGAAAGGGGGCGCCTAAGGCAGCCGCCGTCCCCCCTCCTTCCTTCTCCTTTGCTCATTAGGAAGGAAAGGGGGCGCCTATGGCAGCCCTCGGCCCCCTTGGGGTGCGCCCTAGGGCTGCCTTCCATCCTCCTCCACAGACCACGAATCCCAAGTCATGTGCCGGCGCCCCCTCTCCCTCTAGTTCGTCCTCCATCCAAAAACGACTGTGCTTGGCGAAACCCTGCAGAATAGTTTCACTACCACCGTCATCATCTTGTCGTGCTGCCGGAACTCATCTACTACTTCGCCTCTCTTGCTGGATCGAGAAGGCGGGGAGGTTATCAAGCTGAACATGTGCTGAACGCGGAGGTGTCGTGTGTTCGGTGCTTCATCGGCACGGATCGTGAAATTGTACGACTACATCAACCGCGTTGATAAACGCTTCCGCTTAGCAATCTACAAGGGTATGTAGATGATCTCCCCCTCTCATAGCTATGGATCTCCATGGATAGATCTTGCATGTGCGTAGATTTTTTTGTTTTTCCATGCAACGTTCCCCAACAGTGGCATCATGAGCCAGGTCTATGCGTAGAGGATATGCATGAGTATAACACAAAGGAGTTGTGGGCGGTGATGTTCATATTTCTTACCACCAATGTCTTATTTTGATTCAGCGATATTGTGGGATGAAGTGGCTCGGACCAACCTTACATGTCCACGCACATGAGACCGATTCCACCGTCTGACATGCAACTTGTTTTGCATAAAGGTGGCTGGCAGGTGTCTGTTTCTCCCCTTTAGTTGAATCTTATTTGACTATGACGGTTCTTGCAGAAGGTTAAATTTCAACTTGGTAATCACCATTGTGGTTTTGCGTAGGTAAGAACGGTTCTTGCTAGTTGCCCGTAGCAGCCACGTAAGACTTGCAACAACAAAATAGAGGACGTCTAACTTGTTTTTGCAGGGCATGTTGTGATGTGATATGGTCAAGATATGATATGATATGTGTTGATGTATGAGATGATCATGTTTTGTAATAAGTTCACGACTTGCATGTCGATGAGTACGACAACTGGCGGGAGCCTTAGGGTTGTCTTTAATTATTGTATGACCTACGTATCAATCTTTAAGCGTCATGTAATTGCTTTACTTTATCGCTATGCGTTAGCAATAGTTGTAGAAGAAATAGTTGGCGAGATGACCCTGATGCAATGATGGAGATCAAGGTGTCGTGTGGATGATGATGGAGATCATGTTGTTGCTTTGGAAATGGAGATCAAAAGCACAAGATGATGATGGCCATATCATGTCAAATATTTTGATTGCATGTGATGTTTATCCTTTATGCATCTTATTTTGCTTAGAACGATGGTAGCATTATAAGATGATCCCTTCACTTAATTTCAAGATAAAAGTGTTCTCCCCGAGTATGCACCGTTGCCAAAGTTTGTCATTTCGAAGCACCTCATGATGATCGGGTGTGATACATTCTACGTTCACATACAATGGGTGTAAGCCAGTTTTGCACATGCAGGATATTTGGGTTAAACTTGACGAGCATAGCATGTACAGACATGGTCTCGGAACACTGGAGACCAAAAGGTCGAGCATGAGTCATATAGTAGATATGATCAACATGGTGATGTTCACCATTGAAAACTACCCCATCTCACGTGATGAACAGACATGGGTTAATTGATTTGGATCATGTATCACTGAGACAACTTGAGGGATGTTAATTTATGTGGGATTTCATCAGTATTTTTATTATTTGAATTAAAATTTATCATGAACTTAGTCTTAATAGTTTTTGCAAATCTGTGTTGTAGATCAATGGTCCGTGCTACCGTTCCCTTGAATTTTAATGCGTTCCAAGAGAAAGCTAAGTTGAAAGATGATGGTAGAAACTACGCGGACTGGATCCGTAACTTGAGGATTATCATCATTGCTGCACAGAAGAATTATGTCCTTGATGCACCGGTAGGTGACAGACCTACTGCAGGAGCTGATGCAGACGTTGTGAACGTCTGGCAGGCTCGATCTGATGACTACTCGATAGTTCAGTGTGCCATGCTTTATGGCCTAGAACCGGCACTTCAAAAGCATTTTGTACGCCACGGAGCATATGAGATGTTCCAAGAGCTGAAGTTGATATTTCAAGCTAATGCCCGGGTTCAGAGATATGAAGTCTCCAACAAGTTTTCTCGTTGTAAGATGGAGGAGAACAGTTCTGTCAGTGAACACATACTTAGAATGTCTGGGTACCACAACCACTTGACTTAGCTAGGAATTAATCTTCTAGTTGAGAGTGTTATTGATAGAGTTCTTCGTTCACTGCCTCCAAGCTACAAAGGATTCATTATGAACTAGAATATGCAAGGGATGGAGAAAACAATTCCAACTCTTTGTGATGCTTAAGGTCGCGGAGGTAGAAATCAAGAAAGAGTGTCAAGTGTTGATGGTTAACAAGACCACCAGTTTTAAGAAAAAGGGCAAGGGAAAGAAAGGGAACTTCAAGAAAAATGCCAAGCAAGTTACCACTCTAGTGAAGAAACCCAAAGTTGGACCCAAGCCTGAAACTGAGTGCTTTTACTACAAGGGAAATGGTCACAGGAAGCGGAACTGCCCCAAGTACTTGGCAGATAAGAAGGATGGCAAAGTGAACAAAGGTATATTTGATATACATGTTATTGATGTGTTCCTTACTAATGCTCGTAGTAGTGCCTGGGTATTTGATACTGGTTCGGTTGCTCATATTTGTATATCGAAACAGGAGCTGCGGAATAAATGAAGATTGGCTAAGGACGAGGTGACGATGTGCGTAGGAAATGGTTCCATGGTTGATGTGGTCGCTGTCAGCACACTACCTCTACATCTACCTTTGGGATTAGTTTTAGACCTCAATAATTGTTATTTGGTGCCAACGTTGAGCATGAACATTATATTTGTATCGTGTTTATTGTGAGACAGTTATTCATTTAAGTTAGAGAATAATGGTTGTTCTATTTATACGAGTAACATCTTTTATGGTCATGCACCCCTAGTGAATGGTCTATTCTTGTTGAACCTCAATCGTAGTGATACACATATTCATAATATTGATGCCAAAAGATGCAAAGTTGATAATGATAGTGCAACATACTTATGGCACTGTCGTTTAGTTTATATTTGTGTAAAGCGCGTGAAGAAACTCCATGCATATGGACTTTTGGAATCACTTGATTATGAATCATTTCATACTTGCGAAGCATGCCTCATGGGTAAGATGACTAAAACTCCGTTCTCCGGAACAATGGGGCGAGCTAATGACTTATTGGAAATAACACATACCGATGTATGCGGTCCGATGAGTGTTGAAGCACGCGGTGGGTGTCGTTATTTTTTTGACCTTCATAGATGATTTGAGTAGGTATGGATATATCTACTTGATGAAACACAAGTTTGAAACATTTGACAACTTCAAAGAATTCCAGAGTGAAGTGGAGAATCATCGTAACGAGAAAATAAAATTTCACAACTCACGCCACATGGAACACCACAGCGCAATGGCGTGTCTGAATGTCGTAACCATACTTTATTAGATATGGTGTGTTCTATAATGTCTCTTACCGATTTGCCTTTATCATTCTGGGGTTATGCATTAGAGACAGTTGCATTCAAATTAAACACCATCTAACTGTATCAACTATGGTTTCACAAGAAACTTAAGTTGTCGTTTCTTAAAGTTTGGGGATGCGATGCTTATGTCTAAAGGCTTGCGCCAGATAAGCTCAAACCCAAAGCGGAGAAGTGTGTCTTCATATGATACCCTAAAGAAACTATTGGGTATACCTTCTACCACAGATCCGAAGGCAAGATCTTTGTTGCTAAGAATGGGTCCTTTCTATAGAAGGAATTTCTCTTGAAAGAAGTGAGTGGGAGGAAAGTAGAAATTGATGTTGTAGTTATACCTTCTCTCGAACTGGAAAGTAGCACATCAGAGAAAACTGTTCCCATGATGTCTACACCAACCAGAGAGGAAGCAAATAATAATGATCATGAAACTTTAGATCAAGTTACTACTGAACCTCGTAGGTCGACCAGAACACGTTCCTTACCAGAGTGGTATGGTAATCCTGTCCTGGAAGTCATGTTGTTAGACAACGGCGAACCTACGAACTATGAAGACACTATGATGAGCCCAGATTCCGACAAATGGCTTGAGGCCATGAAATCTGAGATAGGGTCCATGTATGAGAAGAAAGTGTGGACTTTGGTGGACTTGCCCAATGATCGGAAAGCCATTGAGAATAAATGGATCTTCAAGAGGAAGACGGATGCTGATGGTGATATCACTATCTACAAAGCTCGACTTGTCGCAAAAGGTTTTCGACAAGTTCAAGGGGTTAACTACGATGAGACTTTCTCACCCGTAGCGATGCTTAAGTCTGTCAAAATCATGTTAGAGATTGCTGCATTTTATGATTATGAAATCAGGCAAATGAACGTCAAAACTGCATTCCTTAACGGGTTTCTTAAAGAAGAGTTGTATATAATGCAACCAGAAGGTTTTGTCGATCCTAAGGGTGCTAACAAACAGGGCCGATCCTAATATTTTGGGGGCCCAGTAGGGGCGAACTAAAATTTCGGGCCCTTAATATACATTTCATTGTAATATATTTATATATAAATTATTATCAGTAATACTTAAATGCATCCAAAACTAGTACGCGTAATAAATAATTATACATATTACCTTCAAATTTTCTTCTAACATTCCTCGATGCAAAGTCACTTATGATGGGGTCGATGCCAATCTCATCCAATAATTCCTTCTCGATATAATGTTGCCAAACCATTTAACCTCTCTTGAGTCATTGTTGACCCCAAATAATTATTCAATAATTTTAACTACGAAAAGCTTCTTTCGACCGATGCGACCATCACACACACAGTCAATAAAAGTTCGAATATATCTATAAATACCTCTGTGTTGTGTGTGTATCAATTTCTCCACTTCCATCTTCTTTTTTCTTTTGTCGTTGCCTGATGGATATTTCCTCATACTGGAGCACGTCATAGTAACAGACACACAATGCTGAAAACAAAACAATTTTTTCTGTCGATTATTGAATATACCTCAATACCTGATGGAGTGATGGTCAAATTTCAGTGTGTGTGCCTAACTGCGTATACAAATACACATGGAACTGCACAGCGCCTAGAGTCTGCACTCTGCAGAGGATTGAGAACAGCTCTAATTGAGAAGAGAACAATTGAGCAAATTTGTAAATGCCAAAGGGGGCCCGGAATTGAAATCATATCAGCGGCAAACATAACCAGATTACGAAGGAAATTACTAGGGGCGGCAAGGTGGGAGTGCCTGCGTGTACCGCGGCGTCGGCGAGCAGCAGCTAGGGCTTGGACCTGGGAATCGTGATGGATTAGATGAACAGAATAGGAAGGGAACCGTCCAGGACGATGATCGCTCTTTTTTTACGTGAAAGGAAATACTATCGCTGATAGCTCACAATCGAACGACTCGATCACTGCCTCGTTGGGATCGGCAGATCGGCATGGTACTCCTTGGCGCGCGTCCGTATGGGCCATAGGCCTAGCTTATCTACATATATACCCTTAGGGGGGCCTGGATTTTATAGGCCCGAGGCGGCCGCCCCTCTGCCCCCCTCAGGGCCGGCCCTGCTAACAAAGTGTGCAAGCTCCAACAATCCATATATGGACTGGTGCAAGCATCTCGGAGTTGGAATATACACTTTGATGAGGTGATCAAAGCATTTGGTTTTATACAGACTCACGGTGAAGCTTGTATTTACAAGAAAGTGAGTGGGAGCTTTGTAGCATTTCTGATATTATATGTGGATGACATATTGTTGACTGGAAATGATATAGAATTTCTGGAAAGCATAAAAGGATATTCGAGTAAGAATTTTTCAATGAAAGACCTCGTGAAGCTGCCTACATATTGGGCATCAAGATCTATAGGGATAGATCGAGACGCTTAATAGGAGTTTCACAAAGCACATACCTTGACAAAATTCTGAAAAATTTCAAAATGGACCAGTCAAAGAAAGTGTTCTTGCCTGTGTTTGAAGGTGTGAAATTGAGTAAGACTCAAAGTATGACCACAGTAGAAGATAGAGAGAGAATGAAAGTCATTCCCTATGCCTTAGCCATAGGTTCTATTATGTATGCCATGATGTGTACCAGACCTCATATGTGCCTTGCCATTAGTTTGACGGGGAGGTACCAAAATAATCTAGGAGTGGATCACTGGACAGCGGTCAAGAATATCCTGAAGTACCTGAAATGGACAAAGGATATGATTCTCATTTATGGAGGTGGCGAAGAGCTCATCGTAAAGGGTTACGTCGATGCTAGCTTCGACACAGACCCGGATGACTATAAGTCACAAACCGGATATGTATTTATAATGAATGGTGGAGTTTTCAGTTGGTGCATGATGTCTACTACGCAACCTTCTTCTTGTAGACATTGTTGGGCCTCCAAGTGCAGAGTTTTGTAGGACAGTAGCAAATTTCCCTCAAGTGGATGACCTAAGGTTTATCAATCTATGGGAGGCGTAGGATGAAGATGGTCTCTCTCAAACAACCCTGCAACCAAATAAGAAAGAGTCTCTTGTGTCCCCAACACACCCAATACAATGGTAAATTGTATAGGTGCACTAGTTCGGCAAAGAGATGGCGATTCAAGTGCAATATGGATGGTAGATATAGGTTTTTGTAATCTGAAAATATAAAAATAGCAAGGTAGCAAGTAACAAAAGTGAGCAAAAACGGTATTGCAATGCTTCGAACAAGGCCTAGGGTTCATACTTTCACTTGTACAAGTTCTCTCAACAAAGATAACATAATTATATCATATAACAATCCGTCAACATGTAACAAAGAGTCACTCCAAAGTCACTATTAGTAGAGAACAAACGAAGAGATTATTGTAGGGTACGAAACCACCTCAAAGTTATTCTTTCCGATCAATCCATTGGGCTATTCCTATAAGTGTCACAAACATCCCTAGAGTTCATAGTAAAATAACACCTTAAGACACACATCAACCAAAACTCTAATGTCACCTAGATACTCCAATGTCACCTCAAGTATCTGCGGGTATGATTATACGATATGCATCACACAATCTCAGATTCATCTATTCAACCAACACAAAGAACTTCAAAGAGTGCCCCAAAGTTTCTATCGGAGAGTCAAGACGAAAATGTGTGCCAACCCCTATGCATAAGTTCACAAGGTCATAGAACCTGCAAGTTGATCACCAAAACAAACATCAAGTGGATCACGTGAATATTCCATTGTCACCATAGATAAGCACATGCAAGACATATATCAAGTGTTCTCAAATCCTTAAAGACTCAATCCAATAAGATAACTTCAAAGGGAAAACTCAATCCATTACAAGAAGGTAGAGGGGGAGAAGCATCATAAGATCCGACTATAATAGCAAAGCTCGCGGTACATCAAGATCATGCCATATCAAGAACACAAGAGAGGGAGATCAAACACATAGCTACTAGTACATACCCTCAGCCCCGAGGGTGAACTACTCCCTCCTCGCCATGGAGAGCACCAAGATGATGAAGATGGCCACTCGTAATGGATCCCCCTCCGGCAGGGTGCCGGAACAGGGTCCCAATTGGTTTTTGGTGGCTACAGAGGCTTGCGGTGGCGGAACTCCCGATCTTCGTTCTGTTCTGGAAGTTTCGGGATATATAAGAGGTGTTGGCGTTGGGAACAAGTAAGGAGGGTCCATGAGGTAGCCACGAGCTAGGGGGCGTGCCCAGGGGGTAGGGCATGCCCTCCACCCTCGTGTTGGCCTCGGGACTCTTCTGGTTCATCTACCATGCTCCGTGGGCTTCTTGTGGTCCAAAAATAATCTCCTTCAATTTTCAGGTCAATTGGACTCCGTTTGATATTCCTTTTCTACGATACTCAAAAACAAGGAAAAAACAGAAACTGACACTAGGCTCTAGGTTAATAGGTTAATCCCAAAAATAATATAAAATAGCATATAAATGCATATAAAACATCCAAGATAGATAATATAATAGCATGGAACAATCAAAAACTATAGATACGTTGGAGACGTATCAAGCATCCCCAAGCTTAATTCCTGCTCGTCCTCGAGTAGGTAAATGATAAAAACAGAATTTTTGATGTGGAATGCTACCTAACATATTTATCCATGTAATTTTCTCTATTGTGGCATGGATATTTAGATCCATAAGATTCAAAACAAAAGTTTAATATTGACATAAAAACAGTAATACTTCAAGCATACTAATAAAGCAATCATGTCTTCTCAAAATAACATGGCCAAAGCAAGATATCCCTACAAAATCATATAGTCTGGCTATGCTCCATCTTCATCACACAAAATATTTAAATCATGCACAACCCCAATGACAAGCCAAGCAATTGTTTCATACTTTCGATGTTCTCAAACTTTTTCAACTTTCACGCAATACATGAGCGTGAGCCGTGGATATAGCACTAAAGGTGGAATAGAATATGGTGGTTGTGGAGAAGACAAAAAGAGAGAGATAGTCTCACATCAACTAGGCGTATCAACGGGCTATGGAGATGCCCATCAATATATATCAATGTGAGTGAGTAGGGATTGCCATGCAACGGATGCACTAGAGCCATAATTTTATGAAAGCTCAAAAAGAAACTAAGTGGGTGTGCTTCCAACTCGCTTGCTCACGAAGACCTAGGGAAATTTGAGGAAGCCCATCATCAAAATATACAAGCCAAGCTCTATAATGAAAAATTCTCACTAATATATGAAAGTGACAACATAGGAGACTCTCTATCATGAAGATCATGGTGCTACTTTGAAGCACAAGTGTGGTAAAAGGATAGTAGCATTGCCCCTTCTCTCTTTTTCTCTCTTTTTTTGTTTTTTTTTTGTTTTTTTGGGTTTTTTTTGGCCTTCTCTTTTTGGCCTCTTTTTTTCATCTGAGTCTCATCTCGACTTGTGGGGGAATCATAGTCTCCATCATCCTTTCCTCACTGGGACAATGCTCTAATAATGAAGATCATCACACTTTTATTTACTTACAACTCAAGAATTACAACTCGATACTGAACAAAATATGACTCTATATGAATGCCTCCGGCAGTGTACCGGGATGTGTAATGATTCAAGAGTGACATGTATGAAAAATATGAAAGGTGGCTTTGCCACAAATACAATGTCAACTACATGATCATGCAAAGCAATATGACAATGATGAAGCGTGTCATAATAAATGGAACGGTGGAAAGTTGCATGGCTATATATCTTGGAATAGCTATGGAAATGCCATAATAGCTAGGTATGGTGGCTGTTTTGAGGAAGGTATAAGGTGGGTGTATGGTACCGGTGAAATTTGCGCGGTACTAGAGAGACTAGCAATGGTGGAAGGGTGAGAATGCGTATAATCCATGGACTCAACATTAGTCATAAAGAACTCACATATTTATTGCAAAAATCTAATAGTCATCGAAACAAAGTACTACACGCATGCTCCTAGGGGGATAGATTGGTAGGAAAAGACCATCGCTCATCCCCGACCGCCACTCATAAGGAAGACAATCAATAAATAAATCATGCTCCAACTTCATCACATAACGGTTCACCATATGTGCATGCTACGGGAATCACAAACTTCAACACAAATATTTGTACAATCCACAATTACTCACTAGCATGATTCTAATATCACCATCCTCATATCTCAAAACAATCATAAAGAATCAAACTTCTCATAGTATGCAATGCACTTTATATGAAAGTTTCTATTATATCCCTCTTGGATGCCTATCATATTAGGACTAAATTCATAACCAAAGCAAATTACCATGCTGTTTAAGACTCTCAAAATAATTTAAGTGGTGCATGAGAGTTTGTCAATTTCTTCAAAATAAAACGATCGCCGTGCTCTAAAAAGATATAAGTGAAACACTAGAGCAAAGACAAACTACTCCAAAAGATATAAGTGAATATGAATGAGTAGTCGAAAAATTGTGCAACTATGTGAAGACTCTCTAACATTCAAGAATTTCAGATCTCAATATTTTATTAAAACAGCAAGAAAAACAAAATAAAATGACATTGTAAGGATAGCACATATCATGTGAAGAAGTAAAAATTTAGGCTCAATCAAAACTGACCAATAGTTGTTGAAGAAGAAAGCTGGGATGCCAACCGGGGCATCCCCAAGCTTAGATGCTTGAGACTTATTGAAATATTAATTAGGGATGCCTTGGGCATCCTCAAGCTTGGGCTTTTGTGTCCCCTTAATTCCTCTCATATCACATTTTCACTAAATCTTACAAACTCCATCCACACAAAACTCAACAAGAACTCGTGAGATAAGTTAGTATAAATCAACGCAATAACCTTATCATTCTCTAAAAAGATTTGATGCTACCAAGGAAATCATTATATTCATATTTGTGAGGTTCACTAAAGATGCCCCACTGTGGGATTTTGCAAACAGTGTTAAAATCTTCAAGGTCCATGGTATATGATTTATCATAGAGGTCAAATAGAACAGTGTGAGTGTTGCGCTTAGATGAAAAGTTAAACCTCCACACAAAGGAATCAGTAAGGTGATAATGTTGATGGCACTTATCTGATACGAAGTCCTCAAGATCAGCATTACGCACATACGCATCAAATTCATCCTTGAAGCCTGTTGGATCATAAATTCGTCTGACGGCCATTCGCAAGGCCGCACTGGAGTTTCTCTTCATGGTTCAAGGTCTGGCTCACGTATCGCGAGCCTCGGTGCTTGCTTCCTTGAAGAACCACCTTCGTACATTTTCTTAAACATTTTTCTTCCTATGAAAAATTTCTGAAATTTTTAGTGACTGAAAATAAAAGTGAACCGAACTCAACAAGATTGATAGCAACTACTCCCACAAGTGCCTAGAGGCTATATCATGCATTAAAACTACTTTGGACCATGTAAATTTGACATGCAAGCTCAAGAACAGGGTCACCACAGCAGCAATAATTTGCAATAAATAAAGCACTAGAAAAAAATTAATTGGACCATTGGAGAAGTCACATACCGAAGAACACTCCCCCAAAGCAGTTTTGTGAATGGAGCTTTGAGCAAGGAGATCAAAAATGGCAACAAAACGAGCAAGAACACGGGTTTGAGCTACGGGATGTTTTTTTCTAGAGGAAGACGAAGTTTGTGGGTGCTGGAATAAGTGGAGGGGGCCATGTGGGGCCCACGAGGCAAGGGGCGCCCCCAGGGGGTAGGGCGCGCCCTCCACCCTCGTGACCAAATGGTGGGTTCCCCTGGTGTGTTCTAAGTGCGAGAAATTATCAAATATTCTACAAAAAAATCATACTCAATTTTCAGGGCATTTGGAGAACTTCTATTTTCAGGCTATTTTTATTGCGTAGATAATTCAGAAAACAGACATAAAATACTATTTTTTCTTTATTTAAACTAAATAACAGAATGTAAAAGGAGGGTAGAGAGAGTTGTGCTTTCTGACTTCATCCATCTCATGCTCATCAAAAGGAATCCACTAACAAGGTTGGTCAAGTCTTGTTAACAAACCTCTTCCAAATAACATGAAACCAGAGAATTTTTGACTAACACTAGGTTACCTCAACGGGGATATGCATGTCCCCAACAATAAGAATATCATATTTCTTTTTGACTGTAGGAAGAGGGAATTCAAAACCTCCAATAGTAATAGTTGAAATTTTTCCAATAGAGTTGATACTATGAACTTGAGGTAGTTTCTTCGGAAAGTGACATTTCCTTTGTTGCAATCAATAACGGCCCCTGCAGTATTTAGAAAAGTTCACCCAAGGATGGTCGACATACTGTCGTCCTTGGGAATATCAAGAATGACAAAGTCCGTTAAAATAGTAACATTTGCAACCACAACAGGCACATCCTCACAAATATCGATGGGTATAGCAGTTGATTTATCGGCCATTTGCAAAGAGATTTCAGTAGGTGTCAACTTATTCAAATCAAGTCTATGATACAAAGAGAAAGGCATAACACTATCACCGGCTCCAAGATCACATAAAGCAGTTTTAACATAGTTTCTTTTAATGGAGCATGGTGGAAATTTCAGCTTTCGGTACCTTTATTTTATTTGTAACAATATCTTTCATATACTTAGCATAGGGATTCAATTTAAGCATATCAGTCAAACGCATACGCAAAAAGGTAGGTCTAATCATTTCAGCAAAGCGCTCAAAATCATCATCATCCTTTTTCTTGGATGGCTTAGGAGGAAAAGGCATGGGTTTCTGAACACATGGTTCTCTTTCTTTACCGTGCTTCCTAGCAACGAAGTTTCTCTTATCATAATGTTGATTCTTTGATTGTGGGTTATCAAGATCAACTGCAGGTTCAATCTCTACATCATTATTATTACTAGGTTGAGCATCAACATGAACACCATTATCAACACTAGGTTCATGTTCATCACTAGATTGTGTTTCAGCATCAGAAATAGAAATATCATTGGGATTCTCAGGTGTGTCTATAACAGGTTCACTAGAAGTATGCATAGTCCTATCATTATTCTTTTTCTTTTTCTTAGAAGGACTAGGTGTATCAGATTAATTCTCTGAGAATCTTTCTCAACTCTCTTAGGATGGCCCTCGGGATACAGAGGTTCCTGGGTCATTTTACCACCTCTAGTGATAACTCTAACAACATTATCATTATTCTTGTTATTTAACTCATGGAGCAAATCATCTTGTGCCTTAAGTACTTGTTCTCTTGAGTGGTAACCATGGAACCATGTTTACTAATAAGCTTAAGATCACTTTAACTCTAGACATATAATCACTCAAGTGTTCAACCATATAAGCCTTACGTGTCAATTGTCTACCAAAATAAGCATTGAAGTCTTCTTGTTTAACCATAAAATTATCAAAATCATCCAAGCATTGACTAACAAACTTAGTAGATGGGATTTCACCCTTATCGAATCTATAGAGAGAATTTACCTTTACTACCTATATCAGGTTATCAACACCATGTATTTCTTCAATAGGTGGTAAATTCTTAACATCTTCAGCTTTAATACCTTTTTCTTTCATAGATTTCTTTGCCTCTTGCATATCTTCAGGACTGAGAAAAAGAATACCCCTTTTCTTCAGAGTTGGCTTAGGAGTTGGCTCCAGAAGTGTCCAATCATTATCATTACTCAATATATTATTCAATAGCAATTCAGCTTGCTCAACAGTTCTTTCCCTGAAAACACAACCAGCAAAACTATCCAGGTGATCTCTGTAAGCATCGGTTAGTCCATTATAAAAGATATCAAGTATTTCATTTTTCTTGAGCGGATGATTAGGCAAAGCATTAAGTAACCGGAGAAGCCTCTCCCAAGCTTGTGGGAGACTCTCTACTTCAATTTGCACAAAATTAAATATTTCCCTTAAGGCAGCTTGTTTCTTATGAGCGGGAAAATATTTTGCAGAGAAGTAGTAAATCATATCATGGGGACTACGCACACAACCAGGAGCAAGATAATTAAACCATATCTTAGCATCACCCTTTAATGAGAAAGGAAACAATTTAAGGACATAGTAATAGCGAATTTTTTCCTCATGAGTAACTAGGGTGGCTATATCACTCAATTTAGTAAGATGTGCCACAA
Organism: Triticum dicoccoides; assembly: GCF_002162155.2. Classification (NCBI taxonomy): domain Eukaryota; kingdom Viridiplantae; phylum Streptophyta; class Magnoliopsida; order Poales; family Poaceae; genus Triticum; species Triticum dicoccoides. The sequence continues at coordinate 579,663,682 of NC_041389.1, read as the reverse complement.
CAGTTTCAGATTCATAGCCATAGAAAGGATTAGATTCAACCAAAGCAATTAACTCAGGATCGACAGAGAATTCATAATCCTTATCAATAACACAAATAGGTGAAGTAGCAAAACCAGGGTCATATTTCATTCTAGCATTCATAGACTTTTCTTTCAGCTTAGCTAACAGTTTCTTAAGATCATATCTATCATTGTAAGCAAGAAAGTCTCTAGCGGTTTCTTCATCCATAACATAACCCTCAGGTACAACAGGCAATTCATATCTAGGGGGAGTGTCGGTGTCAAAACCGGCGGATCTCGGGTAGGGGGTCCCGAACTGTGCGTCTACGCGGATGGTAACAGGAGACAAGGGACACGATGTTTTTACCCAGGTTCAGGCCCTCTCGATGGAGGTAAAACCCTACTCCTACTTTATTAATATTGATGATATGGGTAATACAAGAGTAGATCTACCACGAGATCGGAGTGGCTAAACCCTAGAAGCTAGCCTATGGTATGATTGTTGTTCGTCCTACGGACTAAACCTCTCCGGTTTTATATAGACACCAGAGAGGGCTAGGGTTACACAGAGTCGGTTACAATGGGAGGAGATCTTCATATCGTATCGCCAAGCTTGCCTTCCACGCCAAGGAAAGTCCCATCTGGACACGGGACGGAGTCTTCAATCTTGTATCTTCGTAGTCCGGGAGTCCGGCCAAAGGTCTTAGTCCGGCCATCCGGACACCCCCTAATCCAGGACTCCCTCAGTAGTCCCTGAACCAGGCTTCAATGACGATGAGTCCGGCGCGCAAGTTGTCTTCGGCATTGCAAGGCGGGTTCCTCCTCTGAATATTCCGTAGAAGATGTTGAACACCAGGGTAGTGTCCGAGTCTGCAAAATAAGTTCCACGTTCCACCGTAGAGAGAATAATATTTGCATCAATCGAATCTTCTGACGTATTCCGCGGTGTGACATCATGTCATGGCCAGGCTTTTATTCATTTTACCGTTCAACCTCGGCGCGTTTAGCGAGGCGGTTTTCTTGGCACATCTTGTCAAAGCAGAGATCGTGTCCCCTTATTCCGAGATTCTCATCAATACGGGCATGGGTAACCCAACTGTGACTTAGGTATGACTCCCTAATTGAAAGCGAGTCTCAAACGGTTACGGGGAGGGCTCTTGGTATTCACCTCCTTTATAAAGGAACCAAGGCCCGGCTCCCTTGTTCTTAAACCAATCAAATCCGCCCCTCGCTTCGAGTTCCAACACCCAAAGCTCTAGTTTTAGGCGCTTCGGACCTTCGAAGATGTCCGGCTCCGACCCTCAAGGCCGGTGGATGCCTTCCTCCATTACGGAAGAAGATGTGCGAAAGCTAAGAGATGCCAGGTATCTAACCGGCGAAATCTCGCATAGACTGCCTACTCAAGGGCAAGCTGTTCCCGCTCCCTAGCCCGGTGAAAGCGTGGTGTTCGCATCTCACTTCCTTCGGGGACTAGGCTTCCCGATCGATCCCTTTGTGAGGGGGCTTATGTTTTACTACGGGCTGGAGTTCCACGACCTAGCTCCGGAGTCCTTCCTCCAGATCTCATCATTCATTGTCGTGTGCGAGGCCTTCCTCCATATCACCCCTCACTTCAGATTGTGGCTAAAAACTTTCAAAGTGGAACCAAAAATGATCGAGGGGCAGCACGCTGAGTGCGGAGGGGCTATAATAAGCAAGATGGACGACGCTCCATGGCCCGAAGGCTCTTTTCAAGAGGAGCTCGGCTTATGGCAACGGGACTGGTTTTACATCACAGCCCCTAGGGGCACCACATGGGTGGCACCACCTACTTTTTGCTCGGGTCCCCCACCACGGCTGGCATCATGGGTTAATGAAGGACTTATCTAGGGGCCGCCCAAAGACGTGCCCTTGCTGCAGGGTCGTATTCAAGATCTTCTAGAAAGAGATATCAGTCTGACCGTAGTGGCGCAAGTCATGGTGATTCGCCGCACACTGCCCTGCAAACGTCGACCTCTCCGCCTATGGGAGTTCAATTCGGAGGGACCACGAGTCCTCCAACATTTCATGGGAATGACACCCATGGAGATGTACAAATTGTTCTTCGGATCACAAGCAAGGTGTCCGGATTTGTCCGAGGACGCAGGTCTGAGCTGCAACCGCCCGGATGCTAAAGTAAGTAGCCCCGTATTTGAATACACCATCCATATTTTTATCAAATCTACCCTTTAGCAGAGTTGCCCTTTGAACAGGAGTGGATAGCGAAGGAAAAGCTTATCAGGTGTCCAGCCCCCCTGCCCGAGACCGTGCCGAATCCCATGCTAACCAGGATGCTGGAGGCCGCGCCATTGGCGGAAGGCGAAGGGGGGAACAAAGGAGCTACCGCCTCCACGTAGGAGGCCGTTAGGAAGGGAAGAATCGAAAATTCTCCCGACCAGGGAAAGAAAAGGACTGCCTCTGAAGACCCGGAGGTGATAACCTCAAAACGGGGAAAGAAATCTTCGTCGGAGGGTTCGGCACCGGAGAACGCCCCAGCCGAATCGCCCCCTAAAGGGACCCGCTCTCCCCGAGGCGTAAGTGAAGGGAGGGGTTCCATAATGAATCACATTCATGTTTTATTCCTGAGGAAAATAACCGAAACATTATCTTGCAGTTCGGATCTCAACCCTTCTCAGTAGAGCTCATCTTCAAGGGATCTTCGTCCAGAGATGATAGAGAGTGAAACGCCTCCCCTTGTTCCACCGTATCACGAGGCTGGCGACCCCGAGGTATCGTCCCGGAGGGTTTTTTCAAGTCCGGGCCCTGGAAAAGGTTGTCAGACTAGTCCGGCACCCTCTTGCGCGCCGGCGGAGGGGCTGAAGGATCTGCTTAGTAGGGCGTCCATCTCAGAAGAACACCGTATGTTGATGGATACGGTGATTGGAAGGATTTCATCCGCGGAAAGCGGATTGTACGAGGCTGCCAGGAGTTTACTAACAGGCTTTGAGGTATGTAAAAAGGTGTGCCTTTTGGTAGAGCTGCATATTAAATGTTCCATGTATGAATAGTAGCCCCTGAGACTCTGTGTGTCGTCACGAGTGACGGCGCACAGAGGATCATAACCCCAGGTATAATGTGCCGCCTATTCCATGAAGGTGGCAAGGCGTTCGGTGGCTAGCCGGACTGATGAATCTGCCGAACTAAAGCGGCAACTTGACGTAGCAGATGCCGACATCGCGCTTGTACATAAGCGGCTAGACGAGGCTCAAGGTTGTTCAAAAGACACCCAGTAATAGGAGCTTGATGCTCGGGCCTTATATATGTTTTATGTAGATGGTGCTGCTGCCGTGGAGAACCTTCGGGCAGAACTTGCTCGAGCCAAGGAGCAAGCAAGGAAGAGTGATGCGGCTGCCGTTAAAGCGGCTGAAGAGCTAAGAGCCGAACAGGCTGCTCACTGCCAGAGCAAGAAGGAAATTGCCGAGATGGCCATAAAATTGAAGGCTGCTACCGACCGCTATAGATTTCTTGAACAAGAAGATAGGGCGGCTCAGAAGGATCTTGAAAAGATCACTGCCGAAGCCAAGGATACTCGCTCTGCCATGAGAGCGATGAAGGAGGAGCTGCGTCAGGCCGGAGATATCACGGCTGGAAAAGCCTTATATGCTGCGGATGAAGTTCGGAGACCCCAAGTATGCTCCATTAGACCGGCAGTGGAGTTCAGAAAACGCTTATCTAGATTTGGCCGCAAGTGCGGCGGACGCGACCGAACACTTCTGCAGCCGAGGTGACCATGAATTGGAAGAGCTTTTTTGGTCGCAGTACCACAATCCAGAATGCCCACTGTCAGTATCCGACCGTTTAGCCGCCTGGGCGGAGCTAAACAGATTATCCGGACTCGCCATGAAGTATGTTGCGAGTCGTCTGTGGCCGGAGAAGCCGGAGCCGAAGAGTTATTTTGGCTTGGTGCAGCAGTTCCTTGGTTCTGTGCCGCATGCTGATGCAATGAAGAGGTCGGCGTGCATAGAGGGCGCACAGATGGCTCTTGCCCATGTCAAAACATACTGGGCAGATATGAAGGCCAGTATTGTTGTGTCCCAGGATTCGGACGAAAGCCAAGTACCTGCCAAGCACTATTTTGAGGAAGTTCTTCCTGGCGCTCGTATAATAGAGTCGCAGTGCTCGAAGGATGTTGTGTTCGAATAGCTTATACTATTTGTAAAACAAACTGTGTTTTTATGAAAAAAGCTTTTTTATACTTGTGCTTGCAAGAATCATGATGCCTCCTGTGCGGCCGTTTAATGTATATATTTGTATATAACCTGAAAGATGGCAGTCATTGGCTTCAGCCCCCACGCATAGAATGTGGGGGTGTTTGCAAAAAGGCGCCTTTTCACACTTAATCCAACATCTTGGTCCTACAAAGGAGGTGGTGGCGCGGCGAGCTAGGCAACCGGACTATAATGCTTTATCACTTTCACTTATCCATAGGAGTTTGATAGTGGGGCTACTGAATAGCCCCTAGGGGCACCGCGCTCGCCCGAATTCGGGGCGCGAGTGTGCCTGATCGGGAAGCGGCCCTTCGTTAATGCGGGGGAATCCTAAAGATTCCAAAAGTCATCGAGTGGTTGACTAGTCTCTCGCTATATCATGACAGTCAGTTTTCGGCTTTCTCTACTGAGGTGCTCACCCGGCCGAACCCGGGCACAATCGTAGTAGTTCTCCTGGTGCCGCGTTAGCCGATATAAAGGAATGTAAGGCAGCACAACACAGGAGTCGGGCAAACCCAACATTTGACCAAAGACATGATTCGGAGCTAATGCATATAGGGCCAAACTCGCGACGCCGAACACTCCCTAAGGTATTCAGTCTTTACGAAGACGGGCCGAAATAGAGCCCTTGGTAAAAAAGCCCCTAGTGTCCAGGTATGTGCAAAAATTCTGGCGTGGCCACATGCCAAGACGCCAGCCTCCTCCTCGGCTATAGAGAAAACCGGGGGATGTTATCAACAAGAGACAGTAAAAAAGGTTTATGCAGGGTCTTAATCTGAAAAGAATCCTTGAAATGGGTCCCTGCTGCACGTCTACGCCTGTGTCTCCGTTGTGTCGTATCCTGGACGGGCGTAGCACGATGTTCTTCTGCGAAAGAGAGGAACTTAGTAAAAAAATAAGCGTGCGAGAAATCTATATTGAAATAAATAAAATATAGTTGGAGCAGGAGGTGGGCTGTATTGTCTCCGGGCGTGAGCACACGGAGCCCCTTGCACGGGGGTATGTGGCTATTAAGCATGTTGACGCCGGACTCGTCTAGCCGTGTCCGGGATAGTAGAGCTGGATTTGTGGGTGGCTGTCTAGGCAGCCGCACCCTTGCCCGTACTTTGGGGGTCAATTTATGTTCCCCTGTAATGAAATGATGCCCTTTGGGCCGGGCATTTTGAGTGTAAGGGATGCGTAATGCGGTATTGTGTTGAAGCGGGCGAAAGCTTCACGTCCCAGTAGCGCTTGATAACGACTTACGAATGGGGCGATGTGGAATGTTAGCTTTTCGCTTCGGAAGTTGTCGGGTGATCCGAACGTGACTTCTAACGTAAGGGAATCCATACTTGGGGTATCCGGTCCTGGCGTTACTCCTTGAAAGGAAGTGTTGCCGAGGTGGATTATAACTGGGTTTACCCCGAGTTTGCAGACTGTGTCCTGATATAGCAGGTTCAAGTCGATGCCGCCGTCCATAAGGGCGTTTGTAAATTGGAGTCCGTTAATAATTGGATTTACGACCAAGGCAGTCCAGCCTGCGTTCTGGTCTCCTCTGGAGTAATCCTGATGATCGAAGGTGATTGGTTGTAACAACCAGTGGGGTTGCTCCTCCGGGGCTGGCTGTACGGCGTGTGTCTTCGTGGGTGCCGTTCTGCTCTTTCCTTTTGTCACATGAAGTAGATTTACTGTCTTGACTTCTTGTGGGAACTTCTTTTGTTCTCCGGTGTTCTGCTTGTGGGCTGTATCGTCATCTTCGCTTGGTGTGTTGAGCCCCTTGTGTTCGGCGTTGAGCTTGCTGGACTGCTTAAAGACCCAACAATCTCTGTGGGTATGGTTTGCAGGTCTCCCCGGAGTGTTGTGGATTTGACATATTTTGTCCAAAATTTCGTTGAGGTTGGATAGCTCGTCCCTATCGTCTTTGGGGGGCGGCTTTTTCTGATTTTGCTGAGAGCTTTTGAATCCGGCGTTTACTGCCGTGCTCATTGGGCTGTTGTCCTTTATCCGGCGCGGTTCTTTGTTATGGCGCGGCTTCCCGTTCCCATCTCTGGGTTCAGACGTATTCGGGTCGCTAATGGTGCTTCTCGCCAACCAGCTATCCTCTCCTGCGCAAAAGCGGGTCATGAGGCTTGTTAACGCTGCCATTGTTCGCGGCTTTTCTTGGCCGAGGTGTCTGGCAAGCCATTCGTCTCGGACGCTATGCTTGAAAGCTGCTAGGGCCTCTGCGTCCGGATAGTCGACTATCTGATTCTTTTTTATAAGGAATCTGTTCCAGAGTTTCCGGGCTGACTCTCCGGGCTGCTGAGTTATATGACTCAGATCATCTGCATCCGGGGTTCGGACATAGGTCCCTTGAAAATTTGCCCGGGAAGCATCCTCAAGCACTTCCCAACTTCCTATGGTGTTTTCGGGAAGGCTTTTAAGCCAATGTCGGGCTGGCCCTTTGAGCTTAAGGGGTAAGTATTTTATGGCGTGGAGGTCATCTCCTCTGGCCATGTGTATGTGGAGGATGTAGTCCTCGATCCAGACTCCAGGGTCTGTTGTTCCGTCGTATGCTTCTATGTTCACTGGCTTGAATCCGGCTGGGAATTCATGGTCCAGCACCTCATCGGTAAAACATAGGGGGTGTGCGGCGCCCCTGTATTTAGGCGTGTCGCGGTGTTCGGGTATTTTTTGCATTGCATCACTCACTGGAGCTTGCTTTCTTGGCCTGTACATGGATCTGGTTGGGCCAGTTTTCTGATGCGAATTCTTGGACTGATCACGCGCCGTATTGAGTGCGGCGTCCTTTGATGCGTGAGATTGATCGTAGGGTCGTCTATCCGACCTTGTGGCTTCCTTATTTTTTGACTGTGGGGGCTTTATGGCCTCTTCATCAAATTCTGGTAGTAGTTTCCGCTTCGGATAGCTCTTTGTGTGGCGCCTATTGCCGTACTTGTGTGCGGTATTGAGTACTTTGCCCCATCTGATCCTGAGTGCATATTCCGCTGTCTTGAGCCTCCTCTTCTGCTTTCTCAGGCTACGTGCAGTGGCGACGAGCCTTTGGTGGAGGTTTTGATGTTCCAGCAATTTGTCTGGCGTGAGGTCGTCCAGGCTATTATCTTTCCCGGGGATTAGTTGTTCGGATTGTCCGCCCTGTTCGGACGGATGCTCAACAGCATGTTCATCGTCCGTTGATTCACCCTGCTCTATGGTTGGGTCTTTGTCGAGGTGGGGCTTGGCCTTACGCTTACGCCGCCGCTCTGATTGTTTTTTGGGGGAGCGATTCCTGGCCGCATCCTTTTGGTCCCCGTTGTAGTTTCTGTTGTATGTGTCCACCATGCATACATCGTATGATGAGGTGGCTTTCCGGCGCCCTATAGGTGCTGGTTCTTGATCGTCTCCTTTATCGGCGTCCATACCGTCGATATCATCGGAGTCGAAATCGAGCATGTCGGTTAGATCGTCGACAGTGGCTATGAAGTGGGTGGTGGGTGGGCTTCGAATTTTTTCATCGTCCGCATCCCAACCGTGTTGCCCGTAGTTCGGCCAGGGCTCTCCTGACAAAGAGAGAGACTTTAATGAATTCAGGACATTGCTGAAAGGCGAGTGCTGAAAGACGTCCGCGGCGGTGAACTCCATGACCGGAGCCCAATCAGGCTTAATCGGAAGAAGTGCGGGATTTACGGGGTCCGGATCGGAGTCCGGCACCTTGGAGTCACGGGCCTTGCGAGGGACTAGGCTGGTATCCGGCTCTATCGCCGTAGAGGTTGCAGTTTCCGGGGCGGCGTCCAACCGTCCGTCCCCGACTGGCGCAGTGGGCTCCGAGCTAATGGTCGGAGCGGACACCTGAGCGACGCTCTGGGTGTTGTCCGATGATAGAGCTAAATCATGCCCATCGTGACAGTGCGGCGCGCCCGGTCGTGGCTCTAATCCGTCGAAGATCAAGTCCCCGCGGATGTCGGCCGTGCAGTTTAAGCTTCCAAAACCTGACCTGATGGCCAGGGGCGTAGCTTTCGATCTGCTCCAGATGGCCGAACGAGTCGGCCCGCAGTGCGAAGCCGCCGAATACGAAGATCTGTCCAGGGACAAAAGTCTCATCCCGGACCGCATCGCGATTGATGAGCAAAGAAGCCATCAGGCCTAAAGGCGACGACACAGAGGAACTCTCAATGAAAGCACCAATGTCGGTGTCAAAACCGGCGGATCTCGGGTAGGGGGTCCCGAACTGTGTGTCTAGGCGGATGGTAACAGGAGACAAGGGACACGATGTTTTTACCCAGGTTCGGGCTCTCTCGATGGAGGTAAAACCCTACTCCTGCTTGATTAATATTGATGATATGGGTAATACAAGAGTAGATCTACCACGAGATCGGAGTGTCTAAACCCTAGAAGCTAGCCTATGGTATGATTGTTGTTCGTCCTACGGACTAAACCTCTCCGGTTTATATAGACACCGGAGAGGGCTAGGGTTACACAGAGTCGGTTACAATGGGAGGAGATCTTCATATCGTATCGCCAAGCTTGCCTTCCACGCCAAGGAAAGTCCCATCCGGACACGGGACGGAGTCTTCAATCTTGTATCTTCATAGTTCGGGAGTCCGGCCAAAGGTCTTAGTCCGGCCATCCGGACACCCCCTAATCCAGGACTCCCTCAGGGAGAGTCTTCATCATCAGATTCAATAATGTCATCAGTTATAGAAATTTCATTCTCTCTAACCCTAGCAAGTTGTTCATCCAGAAATTCACCTAGTGGCACATCATTATCAAGCGGAGAAGTAGTATCATCATAAGCATCATGCATAACAGAAGTGGCATCATCAATAACATGCGAAATATCAGAATCAATAGCAGGTGCAGGTGTCGCAAGTTTACTCAAAACAGAAGGTGAATCAAGTGCGGAGCTAGATGGCAGTTCCTTACCTCCCCTCGTAGTTGAGGGAAAAATCTTGGTTCTTTGATCTTTCAAATTCCTCATAGCGATCAATAGATATAGATCCCAAGTGACTCACAGAATAGAGTTATGCTCCCCGGCAACGGCACCAAAAAAAGGTCTTGATAACTCACAAGTATAGGGGATTGCAACAGTTTTTGAGGGTAGAGTATTCAACCCAAATTTATTAATTCGACACAAGGGGAGCCAAAGAATATTCTCAAGTATTAGCAGTTGCGTTGTCAATTCAACCACACCTGAAAGACTAAATATCTGCAGCAAAGTATTTAGTAGCAAAATAGTGTGGAAGTAACGGTAACGGTGGCAAAAGTAACAGTAGCAGTTTTGTAGCATTAGTAACAGTGGCAATGGAGAAGTAACTAAGCAAGGATCAATATGAAACGAGCTCATAGGCAATGGATCAATGATGGATAATTATGTCGGATGTAATTCATCATGCAACAGATATAACATAGGGTGACACAGAACTAACTCCAGTTCATCAATATAATGTTGGCATGTATTCCGAATATAGTCATATGTGCTTATGGAAAAGAACTTGCATGACATCTTTTTTCCTACTATCCCGTGGCAGCGGGGTCTTAATGGAAACTAAGGGATATTACGGTCTCCTTTTAATAGAGAACCGGACCAAGGCATTAGCACTTAGTGAATACACGAACTCCTCAAACTACTGTCATCACCGGGAAGTGTCCCGACTATTGTCACTCCGGGATTTGCCGGATCATAACATGTAGTAGGTGACTATAACTTGCAAAATAGGATCAAGAACTCACATGTATTCATGAAAACATAATAGGTTCAGATCTGAAATCATGGCACTCGGGCCCTAGTGACAAGCATTAAGCATGGCAAAGTCATAGCAACATCAATCTTAGAACATAATGGATACTAGGGATCAAACCCTAACAAAACTAACTCGATTACATGGTAAATATCATCAACCCATCACTGTCCAGCAAGCCTACGATGGGATTACTCATGCACGGCGGTGAGCGTCATGAAATTGGTGATGGAGGATGGTTGATGATGATGATGGCAACGGATTCCCCTCTCCGGAGCCACGAATGGACTCTAGATCAGCCCTCCCAAAGAAGAACAGGGCTTGGCGGCGGCTCCGTATCGTAAAACGTGATGAATCCTTCTTCCTGATTTTTTTCTCCCCGAACATGAATATATGGAGTTGGAGTTGAGGTCGGTGGAGGTCTAGGGGGCCCACGAGGCAGGGGCGCACCCCCACCCTCGTGGCTAGGGTGTGGGGGCCTTCTATTGATTCTTTTGCCAGTATTTTTTATTAATTCCAAAACATGACTCCGTGACATTTCAGGTCATTCCAAGAACTTTTATTTCTGCACAAAAATAACACCATGACAATTCTGCTGAAAACAACGTCAGTCCGGGTTAGTTCCATTCAAATCATGCAAATTAGAGTCCAAAACAAGGGCAAAAGTGTTTGGAAAAGTAGATACGTTGGAGACATATCAGTTATCATTATTCTTTATAACATACATGTAATCACAATAATCATCATAGATAGCAACTTTGTTCTCATAATCAATTGGAACCTCTTCCAAAATAGTGGATTCATCACTAAATAAAGTCATGACCTCTCCAAATCCACTTTCATCAATATAATCATCATAAATAGGAGGCATGCTATCATCATAATAAATTTGCTCATCAAAACTTGGGGGATAAAAAAATCATCTTCATCAAACATAACATCCCCAAGCTTGTGGCTTTGCATATCATTAGCATCATGGATATTCAAAGAATTCATACTAACAACATTGCAATCATGCTCATCATGCAAGTATTTAGTGCCAAACATTTTATAGACGTCTTCCTCTAGCAATTGAGCAAAATTTTCATTTCCATCATTTTCACGAAAGACATTAAAAAGATGAAGCATATGAGGCAACCTCAATTCCAATTTTTTTGTAGTTTTATTTTATAAACTAAACTAGTGATAAAACAAGAAATTAAAAGATTCAATTGCAAGATCTAAAGATATACCTTCAAGCACTAACCTCCCTAGCAACGGCGCCAAAAAAGAACTTGATGTCTACTATCCAACCTTCTTCTTGTAGACGTTGTTGGGCCTCGAAATGCAGAGTTTTGTAGGACAGTAGCAAATTTTCCTCAAGTGGATGACCTAAGGTTTATCAATCTGAGGGAGGCGTAGGATGAAGATGGTCTCTCTCAAACAACCCTGCAACCAAATAACAAAGAGTCTCTTGTGTCCCCAACACACCCAATACAATGGTAAATTGTATAGGTGCACTAGTTCGGCGAAGAGATGGCGAAGTGCAATATGGATGGTAGATATAGGTTTTTGTAATCTGAAAATATAAAAACAGCAAGGTAGCAAGTAACAAAAGTGAGCAAAACGGTATTGCAATGCTTTGAAACAAGGCCTAGAGTTCAAAGTTTCACTAGTGTAAGTTCTCTCAACAAAGATAACATAATTAGATCATATAACAATCCCTCAACATGCAACAAAGAGTCACTCCAAAGTCACTAATAGCGGAGAACAAACAAAGAGATTATTGTAGGGTATGAAACCACCTCAAAGTTATTCTTTCCGATCAATCCATTGGGCTACTCCTATAAGTGTCACAAACATCCCTAGAGTTCGTAGTAAAATAACACCTTAAGACACACATCAACAAAAACCCTAGTGTCACCTCAAGTATCCGCGGGTATGATTATATGATATGCATCACACAATCTCAGATTCATCTATTCAACCAACACAAAGAACTTCAAAGAGTGCCCCAAAATTTCTATCGGAGAGTCAAGACGAAAATGTGTGCCAACCCCTATGCATAGGTTCACAAGGTCACAGAACCCGCAAGTTGGTCACCAAAACATACATCAAGTGGAGCACGTGAATATTCCATTGTAACCACAAATAAGCACATGCAAGACATATATCAAGTGTTCTCAAATCCTTAAAGACTCAATCCGATAAGATAACTTCAAAGGGAAAACTCAATCCATTACAATAAGGTAGAGGGGGAGAAGCATCATAAGATCCAACTATCACGGTACATCAAGATCATGCCATATCAAGAACATGAGAGAGAGAGAGAGAGATCAAACAAATAGCTACTGGTACATACCCTCAGCCCTGAGGGTGAACTACTCCCTCCTTGTCATGGAGAGAGCCGGGATGATGAAGATGGCCACTGGTGATGGATGCCCCCTCCGGCAGGGTGCCAGAATAGGGTCTCGATTTGTTTTTGGTGGCTACAGAGGCTTGCGGCGGCGTAACTCCCGATCTTCATTCTATTCTGGAAGTTTGGGGATATATAAGAGGTGTTGGCGTCGGGAACAAGTCAGGGGGGTCCACGAGGTAGCCATGAGGTAGGGGGTGCGCCCTCCACCCTCGTGGTGGCCTCAAGACTCTTCTGGTTCATCTTCGATGTTCTGTGGGCTTCTTCTGGTCTAAAAATAATCTCCGTAAATTTTCAAGTCAATTGGACTCCGTTTGATATTCCTTTTCTGTGATACTCAAAAACAAGGAAAAACAAAAACTGGCACTGGGCTCTAGGTTAATAGGTTAGTCCCAATAAACATATAAAATAGCATATAAATGCATATAAAACATCCAAGATAGATAATATAATAGCATGGAACAATCAAAAATTACAGATATGTTGGAGACGTATCACTGCAGTTCTAAGCAGAGCGTCGTGGTAGAATATATTCTTGTGAAGCGGAGTACATAGCTGCTTCGGAAGCAGCCCATGAAGGAGTCTGGATAAGGAGTTCATATCCAGTCTGTGTGTAATACCCAGTGCATCGGGTCCAATGACAATCTTTTGTGATAACACTGGAGCAATTGCCTTAGCCAAGGAGTCCATGTTTCACAAGAGAACCAAACACATAAAGCGATGCTTCAACTCCATTCGTGAAAAGGTCGAGGATGGAGACATAGAAATTTGCAAAGTACATACAGATCTTAATGTGGCAGACCCATTGACGAAACCTCTTCCACGGACAAAACATGATCAGCACCAAGACTCCATGGGTGTTAGATTCATTACTATGTAATCTAGATTATTTACCCTAGTGCAAGTGGGAGACTGTTGGAAATATGCCCTAGAGGCAATAATAAAGTGGTTATTATTATATTTCCTTAATAATGATAAAGGTTTATTATTCATGCTATAATCGTATTGAACGGAAACTTAAATACATGTGTGAATACATAAGAAAATATCATGTCCTTAATAAGCCTCTACTGGAATAGCTCATTGATCAAATGATGGTTAAGGTTTCCTGACCATAGACATGAGTTGTCACTTGATAATGGGATCACATCATTAGGAGAATGATGTGAAGGACGAGACCCATCCGTTAGCATAGCATATGATCGTTCAGTTTTTGCTACTGCTTTCTTAATGTTAAATACATATTCCTTCGACCATGAGATCATGTAACTCCCGGATACCGGAGGAATACTGTGTGTGCTATCAAACGCCACTTCATAACTGGGTGATCATAAAGGAACTCTACAGGTATCTCCGAAGGTGTTTGTTGAGTTGGCGCGTATCGAGATTGGGATTTGTCACTCCGTATGATGGAGAGGTATCTCTGGTCCCTCTTGGTAATGCAGCATCAAAAGAAGCTTGCAAGCAAAGTGAGTAAGGAGTTCGTTACAAGATGATGTATTACGGAACGAGTAAAGAGACTTGACGGTAACGCGATTGAACTACTTAAGGAGATACCGACGATCGAATGTCGGGCAAGTAACATACCGATAGACAAAGGGAACTACGTATGTTGTCATAAAGGTTCGACCGATAAAGATCTTCATAGAATATGTACGAAGCAATATGGGCATCTATTAGGGAATATTTCTCCTTATGTGGTTTTGGTAATTGATTACAATGCTTTTGTGGACTAATCGTGTGCATTGAGCATTTCAGATATCCCATGTCTAGGCACAAGACGATTCGTTGCCCCTCAGAGCTTTAAGTGAAGACGGTGTAGTCTCTTTCGTTTCGGTTTTGGTGGACTTGAGTCGTAGGAGACATTGTACTATCAAGAGGGGGTCCCCAGCTCATTTCCTCTCCTTGGAGTTTGTGATTTCATCAAAGTTAAGGTTGTGAGGTGCTAGCAGTAGTACCGCCCATGGACCTCAAGCGGCAGTACCGCTGGTCTACAGCGGTAGTACCGCTTGGGTGCATCGGCGGCAGTACCATCCTTTGTTGGCACTGCTACCGCCTTGATTCGATGGTGCTTTCCTCGTGTTGGTTTGTGCGGCAGTAGTAGCGGCGGTAGCAGCGGTAGTACCGCCCATGAGCGGTAGTACCGCGGCTACCACCGCTACTAGTGCCGCCCAAATCCTCTCTCTCCCTTCCGTTCCCCCTTTGAGGCCTCTACTCTTAGTCACTGCGGTAGTACCGCTCGGGGTCGCGGTAGTACCGCTGGCACCAGTGGTAATACCGCCCCACTGAGCAGTAGTACCGCTCTGTGCGAGCTGAAGTAGGGGTAACAGTTGGATTGTTTCCCCCACTATAAAAGGTGGTATTCTTACCCAAGTTTACCTACCTCTTTCCCCCCAAGCTCCATTCTTGCTCCTAAGCTCATTTTCGCCTGATCTCTCTCCCTAGCCAATCAAACTTCTTGATTCCTTAGGGGTTGGTTGAGAAAGCCCTGATCTACACTTCCACCAAGAGAAATTTGTTTCCCCCCACTAATCCCTTGCGGATCTTATTACTCTTGGGTGTTTGAGCACCCTAGACGGTTGAGGTCACCTCGGAGCCATATTCCATTGTGGTGAAGCTTCATGGTTTCGTTGGGAGCCTCCATTTGAGTTATGGAGATAGCCCCAACCTTGTTTCTAAAGGTTCGGTTGCCGCCTTCAAGGGCACCAATAGTGGAATCACGACATCTCGCATTGTGTGAGGGCGTGAGGAGAATACGGTGGCCCTAGTGGATTCTTGGGGAGCATTGTGCCTCCACACCGCTCCAACGGAGACGTACTTCCTCTCAAAGGGAAGGAACTTCGGTAACACATCCTCGTCTCCATCGGCTCCGCTATTGGTTACTTCTTACCTTTACTTGTGCAAGCTTATATTGTGTTGTTTCCCTAGCTTGCTTGTGTTCTTGTTGTTGTTGCATCATATAGGTTGTTCTCCTAGTTGCACATCTAGACAACCTATCTTGATGCTAAGTTTAATTTGGTCAAGAAAAGCTAAAAATTGTTAGTTGCATGTTCACCCCCCCCCCCTCTAGTCAACCATATCGATCCTTTCAGCATTCAGGTCCCGCTATTGGTCATTGACCGAAGAAGCGTCTCGGTCATGTCTACATCATTCTCAAACCCATAGGGTCCACACGCTTAACGTTCGTTGACAATATAGTACTATATGTGTCATGGAATTGTCACGTCAGATGTCCTCGTGAAAGGACTTAGTTGTGGAGCCATCGCAACTAGGAAGCTTGAAGGGGTTAATCGGGACAAAGGACACGAGAGGGTTTATACTAGTTCGGCCCCTTGCGGTGAAGGTAAGGCCTACGTCTAGTTGGGTTGGTATTGATTTTTCGATGACCAGGGAGCGAGATACGCTATGCCCGGTTCTCGATGAGTTGTTTCTTGCCCTAAGCCTCCAGCGGGTCATCCCCTTATATACACGGGTGGACGCCATGCGGCTTACAGAGTCCCGGTCGGCTCATAAACAATGTCCGGCTCGGTGACTAGTTAAGTCTACCTTATGGTACAAGTAATATTATTATGGTGGTTTACTACAACGGGCCTTAAGTCGCATGTGGGCCTTAAGCCCTCTATGAACCGCCATCTTCATGCTTTGGTCTTGGGCCTTCTCTCTGGTAAGTCTTCTTTGCATAACACGGCCCCTCCTGGGCGGCTTACTCAAATAGTTATATCCCCAACATTAGGCCCCAGATTGATTTGAACCTGTTCATGTCAATCTTAAAGTACCTCATGGAACTGTCCTTAATCTTTTGTCTTGCATGAATGTTTTAACCCGCCGTGATGTCATCATCTGGATCCGGGTTAAGTCTCCGTGACGTCATCTTCAATAAAACTTATTTTTACTCCGTCATATCTTCCAACGGATAGGTCTTTCACTCTTCCTTCTTTCAGTCGTCCTCTTCCTCTT
Source organism: Triticum dicoccoides (assembly GCF_002162155.2). NCBI lineage: Eukaryota > Viridiplantae > Streptophyta > Magnoliopsida > Poales > Poaceae > Triticum > Triticum dicoccoides. The sequence continues at coordinate 579,647,408 of NC_041389.1, read as the reverse complement.
GCTTCCTCTCGAGCTCCGCCGCCGCCGCCGTTGAACCCCTCGTCTTCACCGACTCGGGCCACTGCATCAACCTGACTCTGACCAGAGACCGACGGCGACTCCGCAGCTCGTCCGCATCCGTGAGTTCCTCTTCTTCCCTTTCTCAGATCTGCATTAGGACTTTGTCGAGTTCGTCGGTGTTCATCACCGCCCGATGCAAACCCTCGCTAGTTCTTACCTCCAATGCCCTGTTTAGATCGTAAAAACTACATAGAACTGCTGCGGTATTTGTTTGTGTTGATCTTGCATAGAAATAGATCTCATTTCCCTTGTTTGGAAACCCTCTTCGAGTGTACGAACTTCTCTGCCATGTCTTTAGGTCTAGAAAATTTTCTTTTCAGAGCAATATTTTGATCCAGAGTAATAACTGTCATCTGTGAAACTTGTTTTTATCATCCGGAAAACTTCTTCTGGTAAATGCCCTTAAACACAACTGTCGAGGTGTCCGGCTTAAATTGCTCCTCATGACCTGAAGAATTTTGAACTGCGCTTGATACTTGTAGCGGCTTAAATATTGCTGCACAGTCATCCTTATATCATTAGGCCCCTCCTTAAGCCGCCACCTTGAATAATTAGGATTTTCCTCCCTAGTTAAAATTGAACCGGATCTTCTTATTTTATGATAGGCCAACTGTTGTCATGGCTCCTAAGGCGGCCAAGGCCCCTGTAACCTGCAATTGGGTCCCATCCATAGTTACCAAGAGTAAATTGGCTGAGTTCGTGAAATCCGGCCATCTGCCAAAAAGGGAGGTTATGTCTTATCGTGTCCCTGACCTGTCTGAAGAGAAGCCTCATCCCAAAGACGGGGAGGTGATAGTTTTTACAGATCACATGAGCCGGGGATTTGCCCCTCCCGGCTCAAAATTCTTCAGGGGAGTTTTGAATTTCTTTGACCTTAGACCTCAAGACATCGGACCCAATTCCGTGTCAAATATTTGCAATTTCCAAGTCTTCTGCGAGGTGTACCTGGGAGAGGAGCCAAGCCTGCTGTTGTTCAGGGAACTTTTCTATATGAACCGGCAAAATGAACGTGCCAACGGGCCCAGTCTTGAGCTTGGCGGCATCTCAATCCAACGACGGAGAGACTGCCTTTTTCCTTATGCCGAGCTGCCGAGTCACCCAAAATCTTGGAACCAAACGTGGTTTTACTGTCAGGATACTTCTCCGGCTGATGAGAAGCCTCTGCCCGGCTTTCGCGCCCTGCGCCTTGAATCCAACCATCCATTACCAGACAAACTGACGGCCATTGAACGTCTGCCTCTCAATCCCACCATCAAAAAGATCAAAGCTCTCTTGGGAAACGGTTTAAATGGCATTGATCTAGTCCGAGTCTGGGTCACTTGGCGAGTACTTCCATTAAGCCGCCATCCGGGCTTAATGTGTACTTATACAGGCGAAAAGAATGACCCGCTACGCCATAGTCCTGACGACTTACCAGATGACGTGGTGGATGCTACGACCCAGTCGCTGCTGAAGGAGGGCACTGTGACGAGCAACACCTTCAGCTTACTTCCCTTTTGCAAGAATAACCCGGCCCCTGTAGTAAGTTATCAATCGTAATAAATACTTATTGCTATATTATACCCTTTTTTGGTACTCATAATTCCTTATCCTTTTCCCCAGGCTGATGATAACTTCTGGAAAGCCAAATATGACCATGACGCTGCCAAACAAGCCAGGACGACCAAGAAAGCCGAAAGGAAAGCCGCCAAGATGGGAACCTCAAAGAAGAAGAAACCCAGTGCCTCCGACTTACTCAGATTGGAGGACAGTTCTTCGGATGATGAAGAGGTAATCTTAAAAAAAATTCTTTTTTACTTCCCTTGTCATTACCTGTCTGACATTCTATCCCTTTAGGAGGATACGGGAAACAGTCGAGCAGCCAATGAAGAGGTAACTATAATCTCCTCCGACTCAAAGCCTTTGCCAAAGTAAAAGATCCGAAGGGTGACCCGGAAAGTAAGATTTTCACATGCTCTTGCTTATCAAGATCCTCAATTTCTTTTGAAGCAACAACAGCTTGAGAACCGGAGGCAGACCCGGAACAACAAGGATACGGAACTCTCCTCCGGCTTACCTGACGTAACCAGGAAGCGCCAGACTGAGGTTATCTCCGCTTTACCTTCTGTTTTACCTTTAGCGGGCTTAATTCGCCATCCTCTCAATTCGTCTGACTCCAATTATCAGGATACCTCTCATTCTTCCGGTGAATCCATGCAGTCAAACATGCCAGCTTTCAAAACTGCTCCCGGGTAATGTAACCTTATGCAATTTTTACTTTACCCATGCTTGCATATTCATCCTTCTGCTTTTGTTAACAGCATGCAGGTGAAACCTAGTAAACGGGCAAAGAAGAATACGCCGTCTGAGGAACCGGTCGTGGCTGAACCAGTGATTAATGCGTCTGCTCCAGACAGCTCTACCCATCAGCGTCGCCTGACCCGGCTTCTGATATTCCAATGCCGACTTCTGATCTGCCTACTGAAGATACTCTCAACACAAATGACCCGGATACTCCTAGCCCAGTCAAGACAAATGACCCGGAAGTTGAGAATGTGAGGTCTCAGTTTGTTGAACCAGGGCGGCTTACCGTCCTTGCCAAATGTTCTGCCAAGGAAGAATTTGCCCAACGCCGAAAAGCCAAGCAGGACATTACTGATTACGCTCACTTAAGCATTGGTGATATAGTCTCGGGCTATCTGAATCAAGTGCATAATAGCCATGACCTGGAAATTGACATGGTAAAACAAATACAGCACAAATCTGAGGTATAACTTGTACTTTTTTACCTGAATCTTACATACTGTACCATCCCCCAAGTCTATTGCTTATGAATAAATATGCGGTAGACTTGGAAATCTGCTTTACTTATTAAACTAGCCGGTTCAGAGAGAATATATTTAACCCGGTGATAACATGATACTGGGAAATTTGCAACACACATTTGCCCCCAAGTGTCAAGTATCTTTACTTGTAAAGTGCTTGAGACTTAATATGTGTGACCTGGCATGATAAGTTTAAAATTCTTCAACGTACATTAGCCCCCAAGTGCCATGAATCTTTACTTGTAAAATGCTTGGGACTTGAATGTTACCTTTCTATTATCCTTACCATAACCTGGTATCAGTGCAGGCCACTATAAGTCAATTTGAATCGGAGCTTGCTGTCCTGAAGAGTCGTCTGGAGACTCAAGAACTTGAAACTCAGAAAGCCAATTCTAAATTTGAATTCAGCGTCTCTGAAAATGAGAAGTTGAAGAAGAATTTTGAGTCGGAGAAGAGAACTTGGGCTGATGAGAAGGCTTCCCTGGTGACTCGGGCCGAGACAGCAGAAGCATCTCTTGCAGAAGCAACAACCGAGCTGTCTGACTTAAAACAGCAGATATCTCAAATGGTTTCAGCCATCTTCGGTAATTCATCATGCAAAACTTCAAACTTTGTAACCTTACAATGACTATTGTAATAATTACTTCCGGTTGATTGTTATGCTTGTACACATACAGGCCCCAGGAGTACCAATCTGAAGCAAAACATGTTGATCAAGCTTAAAGCAGTTTACACCTTAGTGGAACAGCTATACTCCGGGTCACAACGCGCCTTGGCCGTTGTAGCCTTATCAACTCCACATCCTCGCCTTCTGCAAGACGTGTTGAAGAGCCTCGCTTTCCTTCCTCAACGGATCCAAGACTTAAGGTGGGCGTCCTCAAGAGTCGGGGCCATGGCCGCATTGAGCCGGGCTAAAGCATGGCTCCCAGAACTAGACCCGGCCAACCTTGCCCTTCGATACCCAAGTCTAAAGGAGGACGGCACTGCATTTGATGACCATGATTTCACCGCCTGCGTCAAAGCCATACGTCCCGTGGCAACCCTTATTGGTAACGACACTGACCTGAGCAAGTATGTGCCGGCTTATGATAGTGAAAACCGAAGAATTCCAAACACTCCATATGATCAAATCAGCCTGATCCCTCCAACTCGTAAGCATACTTTTGTCCCTGAAGTGGACCCAGTCGGTTTAATAGATGACGAAGCTGAGTTTGAAGCTTTGAGCGGCATTGACCGGGCCTCGTCAACTTTCCAGGACAAAACAGCTGACGGAGAAGCGGAGAGGGATAACTCAGAGTCTTCAAGCTAGCCGAAGGAATGAATCACCAGATGTTTTTGCAAAAAACAATGCTTCACTTATTCAGACTCGGGGAGTCTTGTAATAGTTTAGAAAAAAACTTCCCAATGCTCATCGTGCCTTCGCGCATGTTCCTAGCGCTCAACACTTTTCGTAAGCCGCCACTACTAGGTATTTCTGGCTTTTACTTCCTTGGTGTGTTAAATTTTTCATGCCTTATTCTGCACAGGAAGTAATAACCCGGAACACAAACCACAAAACTGATATACAGGCTGGTTTATGACTATATTTTGTGAAACTTAAGCATAATAGCATACCTGCGATCCTTTGATAATCTTCCCGGCTCATATGATGTTCACCCGGCACTTAACAACCTGGGGTGATGAATATTAAACCGGCAAGACAAAAACATCTCATAATGCTTTTCACAAGGTTTCAGGATAATCAAAATACTTTACAGGCTTCTGATTCGGATACGATCAGTAAACCGTTCCAAAGGGGTTAAGCTAAGATTCGGATACGATCATATAGCCCCCGGTGGCTTGGCGATGCCGATCAAATGGGTATCGGCAGCTATGTTCTCTTTGGTTCGAATACGACCTATGTTTGAACAGGAAGCCCCCAAGTGACCATAAGATTTGTTTAATGATGCTGATTCGTATACGATCCACGTCAGACCCAAAGGGGTTAAGCTATGGTTCAAATATGATCAAGAAGCCCCCAAGTGGGTTTGGCAATATGCCGATAAAGCGGGTATCGACAGCTATGTCCTCTTTGGTTCGTATACGACCCATGTTTGAACAGGAAGCCCCCAAGTGATCATGGCTAGATTCAGATATGATCATAAGTCGGTCCAAAATGAAAGCCGGATTCAGATATGATCCGCTCCCTGTTGGTAGTGTCCATCACCTGATAAAGAAGACATAAAAAACATTCTTTATGGGAAAAAGGACAGAGGTCCTGCTTTATTGCTTTATATAATATGTACATCATCAAAAATATATACATCCTAAGAGCCGGTGGCTCAAGTATAGTAAGGCCGAAGATGGGCGATATTCCATGGCCGGCGGATCTCCTCCTCCGACTTACGTGAGTCTTTGTATTCTCGAATATCAATGAGGTAGTATGACAAGTTGTTCAGATTTTTGCTGACCACAAAGGGTCCTTCCCAAGGAGGGGATAGCTTGTGCATATTGGACTGATCCTGGATGAGCTGGAGCACTAAGTCGCCTTCCTGAAATGTTCTGCTTCTAACCCGGCGGCTGTGATATCGACGAAGGTCTTGCTGGTAAATCGTTGAGCGGGCTATTGCCAAGTCTCGCTCCTTATACAACAAGTCAAGTGCCTCCTGTCAAGCTTTTTCATTATCAGCCTCAACATAAGCCGCCACTCGGGGCGAGTCGTGCCGGATATCACTTGGCAGAACTGCCTCTGCTCCATAAACCATGAAAAAAGGCGTATAACCCGTGGATCTGTTAGGCATAGTGTTGATGCTCCACAGCACAGAGGGTAACTCTTCCACCCAACAACCCGGAGTCCGCTGTAAGGGGACCAAGAGTTGTGGTTTGATACCCCTTAAGATCTCCTGATTTGCTCTTTCTGCTTGACCATTGGATTGAGGATGAGCAACAGCCGAAACATCAAGCCGGATATGCTCTCGTTGACAAAACTCTTCCATTGCACCCTTGGAGAGATTAGTGCCATTATCGGTTATGATGCTATGTGGAAAACCAAAACAAAAGATCACCTTTTTGATGAACTGAACTGTTGTGGCTACATCACACTGACTGACCGGCTCTGCCTCAATCCACTTTGTAAATTTATCCACTGCCACCAGGAGGTGTGTCTTTTTGTCTTTAGACCTCTTGAAGGGTCCCACCATGTCAAGCCCCCAGACTGCGAATGGCCAAGTAATTGGAATCATCCTCAATTCTTGAGCCGGCACATGAGCTCGTCGTGAGAATTTTTGACATCTGTCACATTTGCTAACAAGGTCCTCCGCATCAGCATGAGCCGTCAGCCAATAAAAACCATGACGGAAAGCCTTGGCCACCAGAGACTTTGAGCCGGCATGGTGACCACAATCTCCTTCATGGATCTCTCGAAGTATCTCTTGACCCTCTGCAGGTGACACACAACGCTGGAACACCCCTGTGACACTGAGGTGATGTAACTCACCATTAACAATTGTCATGGACTTGGACCGCCTGACAATTTGTCTTGCCAAGGTCTCATCCTCAGGCAGCTCTACCCGGGTCATATAAGCCAAGTATGGCAATGTCCAATCTGGGATGACGTGAAGTGCGGCCACCAACTGTGCCTCCGGGTCTGGCACGGCAAGCTCCTCCTCTGTAGGTACCTTGACAGAAGGATTATGCAGAACATCAAGAAAGGTGTTAGGTGGCACCGGCTTACGCTGAGAGCCCAACCGGCTTAACGCATCAGCCGCCTCATTCTTACTTCTATCAATGTGCTCCACCTGATATCCTTTGAAGTACCCAGCTACAGCATCTACTTCATGATGATAAGCCGCCATAAGGGGATCCTTAGAATCCCACGTGCCTGAGACCTGTTGAGCCACGAGGTCTGAGTCGCCCAAGCACCTTACCCGGCTTAAATTCATCTCTTTAGCCATCCGGAGACCATGGAGCAAGGCCTCATATTCGGATGTATTGTTAGTACAGGGAAACATGAGCCGGAGCACATAACGAAATTTGTCACCTCGAGGGGAAGTTAAAACAACTCCAGCCCCTGATCCTTCTAACTGCCTAGACCCATCAAAGTGAATAGTCCAATATGTATTGTCCGGCTTCTCCTCAGGTGCCTGCAACTCTGTCCAATCATTGATAAAGTCCACCAAGGCCTGAGATTTGATGGTAGTATGGGGCACATACTTCAAATCATAAGGCCCAAGCTCAATAGCCCACTTGGCGATTCGTCATGTGGCCTCCCTGTTCTGAATGATGTCTCCCAAAGGAGCTGAATTGACCATCGTTATAGGATGACTTTGGAAGTACTGCTTCAGCTTCCGGTTTGCCATGAACACACCATAAACAAGCTTCTGCCAATGTGGATACCTTTGCTTAGACTCAATGAGCACCTCGCTGATGTAGTAAACCGACCGTTGAACCAGATGCTCCTTGCCTGCCTCCTTATGCTCCACTACGATGGCAACACTGACGGCCCGCGAGTTAGCAGCCACATATAACAACAGCAACTCTCTATCAATGGGAGCTGCAAGAACCAGTGGCTCAGACAACTGTCTCTTTAAATCGTCAAAGGCAGTGTTAGCATCATCACTCCAGACGAAAGTGTCTGTTTTCTTCATCATCTGATATAGCGGTAAGGCCTTCTCTCCTAACCGGCTTAAAGCAGCAACACGTCCCGCCAAGCGCTGAACATCATTAATACATGCCGGCTTAGCCAGAGAGGTAATCGTCATGATCTTCTCCGGATTAGCTTCAATGCCTCTGTTTGACACCAGAAAACCCAAGAGCTTGCCTGCAGGTACACCAAACACACACTTGGCCGGGTTAAGCATCATCTTATAAACCCGGAGATTGTCAAAGGTCTCTCTTAAGTCGGATATTAGGGTTTCCTTTTCTCTGGATTTCACCACGATGTCATCCACATAAGCATGAACATTACGCCCAATTTGATCATGCAAACAGTTCTGCACGCATCGTTGATAAGTCGCCTGGGCACTCTTGAGTCCAAACGGCATAGATACATAATAGAAGGCCCCAAATGGAGTGATGAAAGTTGTCTTCTCCTGGTCCTTAACTGCCATCTTGATCTGATGATAACCAGAGTAAGCACCCAGGAAGCTCAAACATTCACAATCCGTCGTAGCATCGGGGGAGAGCAAAGGGATCAGCCGGACAAGCCTTGTTTAAGTCTGTGTAATCCACACACATCCGCCAAGTGTCGTTCTTATTGAGCACCAACACCGGGTTAGCCAACCACTTCGGGTGAAAAACTTCAACAATAAACCCGGCCGCTAAGAGCCGGGCGACCTCTTCCCCAATACCTTTCCGTCTCTCTTCGTTGAACCGTCAGAGAAACTGCCTGACCGGCTTATACTTTGGATCAATATTGAGTGTGTGAGTTCCCTCGGTACACCGGGCATGTCAGAAGGTTTCCATGCAAAGATGTCCCGGTTCTCACGGATGAACTCGATGAGCACGCTTTCCTATTTAGGATCCAAATTGGCACTGATACTGAACTGCTTAAAGACGTCTCCTGGGTAAAATCAACAAGCTTTGTCTCAGCGGCCGACTTAAACTTCAACTCCGGGTCATGCTCTATAGTTGGTTTCTTGAGGGAGGTCATATCCGCCGGGTCCGCATTGTCTTGGTAAAATTTAAGCTCCTCCACAGCACAAGCAGTCTCAGCGTAAGCCGCATCGCCTTCTTCACATTCCAAAGCCACCTTTCGAATCCCATGTATCGTGATGGTGCCCTTGTAGCCCGGCATTTTGAGCTGTAAGTAAACGTAACACGGCCGTGCCATGAACTTAGCATAAGCCGGTCGCCCAAACAAAGCGTGATATGGACTCTGGATTTTGACCACTTCAAACGTCAATTTCTCAACCCTGGAATCATATTCATCTCCAAAGGCCACCTCCAACTCAATCTTGCCAACTTGGTAAGCCGACTTGCCTGGAACCACCCCATGGAAAACAGTGTTGGATGTTCTCAGATTCTTCTCAGTCAACCTCATGCGCTAGAAAGTATCATCATAAAGAATATTGATGTTGCTACCTCCGTCCATGAGTACCTTAGTGAATTTATATCCACCAACCTGGGGTGCTACCACCAAGGCTAACTGACCCGGATTGTCGACTCGCGGAGGGTGATCCTCTCTGCTCCATATGATGGGTTGCTCTGACCATCTCAAATAACAAGGAATTGCCGGCTCAACCGAATTTACGGCCCTCTTAAGAACCTTCTGGTCACGTTTGCATAAGCTAGGGGTAAACACATGGTACTGCCCACTACTCAACTGTTTTGGATGGCTCTGATAACCCGACTGATGCTGCTGTTGTCCTCCCTGACCAGATTGCTGCTGATTATTTCCACCCGGCTGTCCCTGGAAACCGGAATTTGAACCGCCACCCGGGCCATGAAAGCTGCCAGCCCCTGAACCACCGCCAGATCCATGACTACCATCAAAGGTATTGGAATTTTTAAACGCCTTCATGATCGCACAATCTTTCCACAGGTGCGTAGCGGGGTGCTCCTGGGTGTCGTGTTTCGGGCAGGGCTCATTGAGTAGCTGCTCAAGAGATGGGCCTGACCCGCCGGATCGAGGCCACTTACCCTTACGTCTCTGATTGTTACCTTGCGTATTAGCGTTGGCTACAAGCTCCGGATTACCGTCCGCCTTACGCTTATTGCCACTTTGATTCACCGGGTTATGCTGTTGACCCTTTCATTGCCGTTCCTTTTTCCCTTCCCTGTCTTCTCATCGTCAGACGTGGGATCCTTGGTACTATCAGAATCGGCATATTTGACTAAAGCCGCCATCAGCGTACCCATATCTCTGCAGTCACGCTTAAGGCGCCCCAGTTTCTGCCTCAGTGGCTCAAAGCTGCTATTTTTCTCTAACATGAGGACTACAGAGCCGGCATCCATCTTATCAGATGAATGAATGATCTCCTTGACCCGGCGTACCCAATGGGTGGTGGATTCTCCCTCTCCCTGCTTACAATTCGTCAAGTCCATGATTGACATAGATTGCTTACAGGTGTCCTTGAAGTTCTGGATAAAACGGGCTTTTAACCCCTCCCACGAACCAATGGAATTAGGCGGTAAACTTTTTAACCAAGACCGAGCCGTTCCATCTAACATCATGGTGAAATATTTAGCCATTGCCGCGTCACTGACTTCCAACAGCTCCATGGCCATCTCATAACTCTCAATCCAGGCTCCAGGTTGTAAGTCGGTCGTGTAATTTGGCACCTTTCGAGGTCCCTTGAAGTCCTTGGACAGGTGCACGTTGCGCAAAGCTGGTATCAAACAAGGAACATCATCGGTTCTGGTGGCTACTCCCATCTCAGTAGAAGTCGTTGGATACTCTGGAATATCCTGATGTGCTGCCTGTTGAGCCGCCAGCTAAGCCGCCCGCTCGTTCTCCTGACGTACTCGGTCTTGCACCGGGTTATAGCCACCATGTTGGTCACGGCGTTGAGCATTGCTTGACAAAGCTTCAGACTCCATGTGCCTGCTGTAACTCGGGCTCCGGTTCTGACGAGGCGGTGCTAACCAAGGCGAAGGAGTTGAATGAATCCTATCCCGACTATAAGAATAGGTCTCTTGCTGAGCCAGGGTCGTCTGAACAAGCTCCCTGATCCTCCGGGTCTCCACCGTTGTTGGATCATCACCGTCCACTGAAGAGCCGCCAGTCGCGCTGATGCTGCGATTAAATTCTCCATAGGGTTGGAAAAGTGACCCTCCGGTATCGGCACATAACGCGGTGGTGCCATGCTTACATGAGGAGGTGGCATCTCTCGATGCTGAGCCAGTCATCCTGCTCCGGATGTCATGAACTGATTGGCGTCTAGCGGGTTACTTGGGCCGGCTCCGGGTGTAGCGAAAAGAACCCGAGGGTCGTAATTCGGAGGTAACCGGGATTGGGTCTTCTGGTGTCTCCTCCTCATTACCTCATTGGACGCGTTTAAGTTCATCGTGAGCTGGTAAGCCTCTGACTGCAACCGCTGTGCCCGGGCGTCGAGAGCCGCCCGCTCCGTAGCTAGTCTAGTATCCTCAGCTGCCAAGGCCTCCTTGGCCTGAGCTATCTCCTCACGTACCCGTGCCACCTCCGCGTCATGCTCATCTTTGTTTGCAGGGATAACCGTGGCGGTTAACAGGGCCGTAAGCTTGTCCATGAGATCTATCAGCACTTGAGCCGGCGGGCGCACAAGGCCTCCTACCCCGGCCGCTCCTATCCCGGACGTAATTGCAGTAGTAGCCATAGAATTTTGACCGGGTTGAGTCCCAGCCATGAAGACTCCTGCCCAATTCGGCGACTCACAGGGGTCCGGAATACTGAAGCTATCGAAACAGCCCCCGAGCACACCATCTTGAACTTGATACAGAGCATCTGTTGAACCGGTGGACGAATCACCGTCAGAGTGGACGGCCGTCTCACCACCATCTTCAGGCCCTTCAGAAAGCTCTTCTCCGTGGACACAGCCCACAAAGACACGCTTCATGCCGGGTTGAGCTCGGGCGGGTTTCGCACGCTGAGCTGTCTCGACGAGGTCGATGCAGTTGTCCGGCTCAGGCCCCGGCTCACCAATCCGGCTTATGAAGACGTGGATCCCTCCAAAGGGGACCCGGTGAAGGAAATATGCCCTAGAAGCAATAATAAAGTTATTATTTATTTTCTCATATCATGATAAATGTTTATTATTCATGCTAGAATTGTATTAACCGGAAATATAATACATGTGTGAATACATAGACCAACATAAACGTCACTAGTATGCCTCTACTTGACTAGCTCATTAATCAAAGATGGTTATGTTTCCTAACCATAGACATGTGTTGTCATTTGATTAACGGGATCACATCATTAGGAGAATGATGTGATTGACATGACCCATTCTGTTAGCCTAGCACTTGATCGTTTAGTATATTGCTATTGCTTTCTTCATGACTTATACATGTTCCTGTAACTATGAGATTGTGCAACTCCCATTTACCGGAGGAACACTTTGGGTGCTACCAAACGTCACAACGTAACTGGGTGATTATAAAGGAGTACTACAGGTGTCTCCAAAGGTACATGTTGGGTTGGCGTATTTCGAGATTAGGTTTTGTCACTCCGATTGTCGGAGAGGTATCTCTGGGCCCTCTCGGTAATGCACATCACTATAAGCCTTGCAAGCAATGTAGCTGATGAGTAAAGAGACTTGCCGGTAACGAGATTGAACTAGGTATTAGATACCGACGATCGACTCTCGGGCAAGTAACATGCCGATGACAAAGGGAACAACATATGTTGTTATGCGGTTTGACCGATAAAGATCTTCGTAGAATATGTAGGAGCCAATATGAGCATCCAGGTTCCGCTATTGGTTATTGACCGAGAATAGTTCTAGGTCATGTCTACATAGTTCTCGAACCCGTAGGGTCCGCACGCTTAAAGTTACGATGACAGTTTTATTGTGAGTTTATATATTTTGATGTACCGAAGTTTGTTCGGAGTCCCGGATGTGATCACGGACATGACGAGGAGTCTCGAAATGGTCGAGACATAAAGATTGATATATTGGAAGCCTATGTTTGGACATCGGAAGTGTTCCGGGTGAAATCGGCATTTTACCGGAGTACCGGGAGGTTACCGGAACCCCCCGGTGACCTAATGGGCCTTATTGGGCCTAGTGGAGGAAGAGGAGAGGAGGCCTAGGGTGTAACACCCATGATGCGGCTATATCTCCCACGTGTCGAAGCACGACTTAGAGGCATAACCGCATTGTGGTTTTGTCGCAAGAAGGGTCATCTTCACACAATCCCATGTAATGAACAAGAATGGGATAAAGAGTTGGCTTACAATCGCCACTTCACACAATGAACATAAATAAATCATACATCATTCAGAGTACACACATAGTCCGACTATGGACGAGGCCAATAGAAAAGAAGATAACCCAACTGCTAGATCCCCGATCGTCCCAACTGGGCTCCACTACTGATCAACATGAAACGAAACATAGCAAGAACCAAGGTCTTCGTTGAGCTCTCATCTGAGCTCGGTTGTATCACCTGTACTGGTATCATCGGCGCCTGCAGCTGTTGTGATAGTATCTGGTGAGTCACGAGGACTCAGCAATCTCAAAACCCGCGAGATCAAGACTATTTAAGCTTATGGGTAGGAAAGGGTAATGAGGTGGAGTTGCAGCAAGCATTAAGCAAATATGGTGGCTAACATATGCAAATAAGAGCGAGAAGAGAGCAAATGGAATGGTCGTGAAACTAGCAATGATCAAGAAGTGATCCTGAACTCCTACTTACGTCAAACATAACCCAAAAACCGTGTTCACTTCCCGGACTCCGCCGAGAAGAGACCATCACGGCTACACACGCTGTTGATGTATTTTAAAGAGGTCGAGTGTCAAGTTATCTACAACCGGACATTAACAAATTCCCATCTGCCTATAACCACAGGCATGGCTTTCGAAAGATTATACCCTGCAGGGGTGTCCCAACTTAGCCCATGATAAGCTCTCGCGATCAACGAAGGATATACCTTCTCCCAGGAAGACCCGATCAGACTCGGAATCCCGGTTTACAAGACATTTTGACAATGGTAAAACAAGACCAGCAAAGCCTCCCGTTGTGCTGACAAATCCCGATAGGAGCTGCACATATCTCGTTCTTAGGGCACACCGGATTGTCCAAACTTCCGGTAGGCCAGCCCAGAGTTGCCCCTGGTGGCCACCGGCGGTTGACAGGTTGGACCAACACTCACGACGAGCACTGGCCCGGGGGGTAAAATAAAGATGACCCTTGAGTCTGCAGAACCCAAGGGAAAAAGGCTTAGGTAGGCAAATGGTAAAACCAAGGTTGGGCCTTGCTGCAGGAGTTTTATTCAAAGCGAACTGTCAAGGGGGTCCCATAAATCACCCAACCGCGTAAGGAACGCAAAATCCGGGAACATAACACCGGTATGACGGAAACTAGGGCGGCAAGAGTGGAACAAAACACCAGGCATAAGGCCGAGTCTTCCACCCTTTACCAAGTATATAGATGCATTAATTAAATAAGAGATATTGTGATATCCCAATCATAATCCTGTCCATCATGGAGCAATCTTCAACTTCACCTGCAACTAACAATGCTATAAGAGGGGCTGAGCAAAGCGGGTAACATAGCCAAGCAACGGTTTGCTAGGAAGGGTAAAAAGGTTAGAGGCTGACATGGCAATTTGGGAGGCATGGTAAAACAAGTGATAGGTAGCGCAGCATAGTGATAGAACGAAGCAACTAGCAAGCAAAGATAGAAGTGATATCGAGGGTAATAGTCATCTTGCCTGAAATCCCGCTAGGAAGAAGAACGAGTCCATGAAGAAGACAAACGAACGTAGTCGAACGAATCCTCACAACTCCGGAACAAAACCGAAGCTAACGAGAGAAACAAACCGGAAAGAAGCAAACAATATGGTAAACACACAAGCATAAACATGGCATGATGCACAATCAAGTATGATGCATGTCCGGTTTAATGAGGCATGGCATGGCAAAGTGCAACAAACAATACTACAAATTAAGTGGAGCTCAATATGCAACGAGTGCATATTGACGGAACGCCACATTAATTATTTAGTTCTCTCTTGTTTAAGTTACCAAACAATATTAAATGTTGTTAAGCATGGCAAGAGGTGAAGCATAAATAAACTAACTATTTAGGCAAGTTTAAGTGAGACCGGAAACAAGAAACAACAAATCCGGTAAATCCCCACATGTCATTTAGTAGTTTAATGCAAACACAATTATAAACATTTTAAATGTTGTTATCATGATGCGGATGACATATACAAGTTTTATGCAATTTTATGAAAATGTTGACATGAGCATGTTATGAAGCATTTGGTCACCATGGCGGAACGAAAAGGGTGCCACGGCGGCGAAACAAAAATGGTGCCACGGCAACATATCCAAAAATGATGCCACGGCAACATATCGGTTCTGGTAGCTCATGGAGATACCGGTGCAAAAGGAGGCGTGACGTGAGCGAGTCATGCAAGATGGTGGGGTGCTCCCGAATTCCGGGTTCCCATGGGACGGCGGCATGGCAAATGAGGAACGTGCAAAGACAAATCGGACACGATGCACACACGAGCATCTCATACAACACACATACATACACGGGCGGTCCTCTCATTGTTATACCTTCGAAGCGTGCATTTTGGGGCGGTTCAAAATCGTCGAGGGAAGTAGTCGTTCTCGCGGCGGTCGTAGTGGAAGTAGGCGTTCACGGGACATCGTGGAAGTAGTCGTTCGCCGCGACAGTAGTGGTACTCACGATCTTGGCGACGGTAGTGGTACATCTCGTAGTGGAAGTAGTTGTTCATGTTCTATAGATGTTCAGGGTCCATGGGGTCTTCGAGGATCGACGGTAGTGGTACACACGTCATCGGGGTACTTGTCGGATCCGAGAGGTACTTGGCGAAAGCATGTCGACGGTAGTTGTTCCAGGCAGGTAACAGTAGTTGTACACAGTTCGTAGATGTTCATGTCGTTGTAGTCGTTCACAGGGCCCAACACAGGGTCTTGGCGAAACCAAGGTGCATCTTGGCGGTCTCATCTCAGTCTTCAAACCAAAATGAAGCAAGGCAAAAGACTCGGTGCGGTGGTGGTCGGCAGGTGCACGAAGGGAAAGCAGGAGCAGAGGTGTGGCGGAGCTCGGGACGCCATGGCAGCAGAATCTCGAGGCCGAGGACGAGGTCGAGCAGAAGGCGGGGAGGCTGCGGGCTCCTCTGGGCGCAGACGAAGACGGCGGCAGGCACGAGGAGAAGACAGGGGGCCGCTGAACGAGCTTGAGGGCGACGGAGGGCCGCCGAAGTTGGCCGTCCCGGTGGTGTTGTGGAGGCCGGGCGCGGGGCTGATGGAACGGGGCGCGACGGAGGCGAGGAGGCCGACGGGGCTCCGGCCTGGCTCTCTTCTCCGGCGAAGGCGGAGCGCGGGAGCAAGGGGAGGACCCCGGCGAAGCGCAGCCTGATCTGGCGGCGGCAGCGGGCTCCGGTGGCTGGCGGCGGATGCAGGCGACGAGGAGGAGGCCGAGGGGACGGAACGAGGGCGCGGCGCTCCTCTCTCTCTCTCTGCGACAACGCAACAAGGGAGGAGGGGATCGAGCGCTGGGCTCTCCCTGGCGATGTGCGTGTGTGAGCGTGTGGCGGCGCAGGAGGGAGAGATCGAGGGAAAGAGATGCGTGGGATTCAATTGGGCTAGGTTTAACAGTGCACCGGTTGGGCCTGTGGAACGGGCCTTAGAGGCTGGGCCGGCCTGGTTGGTGGGCTGCAAGGCTGCTGGGCTTCTCCTCTCCCTCTCTCTTTTATTTACCAAAAGCAGTAAATAGCAAAGAAAGAAAAAGGAGATAAAGAAAGGGTTGGAGAAATAATTTGAGCATGGGGGTAATTTTCCCGGACTCGCAAAAATATGCTCGTTCCAAGAAAATAGAAAAGGCCATGATTAAAAGATTTAAATTCAAACTCATTTGAATTTAATTCAAATGGGTTTGAACTAGGACTTGATAAAAGGAAGGTCCAAAAATGTTCGGATTTTTGGTGGAGCTCCGGAAAATGGTAAAAGAATTATTGGCAAGGTTAGAGAGTCAAAACTTGAAGAAGAAAAAGGCCAAGGGATTTAATATGCAAGTGGGTTCATGGGTGATTCCAAAACAATGGAATATTTTATAATATCTCCCTAAATATCGGGAGGGTATGTTATAAAGAGAAGTCACCCTTCCCTCGATTTAAATGGATCGAAGATCCATATAATTTATTTGGAAGAGTTTTAAAAATTAATGATCTGATGGCATGATGACATGATGCAGAGATGAATGCACGAACAAAACAAAATCACACAACGAATCTCGAAAACCCTGGAAGGCATCTGAAGCTCCGGTCTTGGGGTGTCACAACACTCCACCACTACAAGAAGATCTCGTCCCGAGATCTAGCATGGCACCGGAGAGAAACGGAAGAGGAAGAGAAGAGGTAAAACTAAGTTGCTTCTTCGACCAATGAGTGAAACCAAAGAACCTTGAGAGGTTGAAAAGTTGAAAGAAAGAACACGACGGAGTTGAACACAATTGAGAGCACTATGATAGAAAATAGAAACAAGGAACACCATGTGAACCTTGGAGGTTGCAAAGCTATGAATGACGAGTACAATGGATAAGAAGGAATTGAAACCGCTCTAGTTGAAACGAGATAAACAAGGAACAAGGAAGATCAAATTTGGACAGCACTCCGGTTGAAAAGAGATGCAAGACTTGATAAGATGAAAAGAACTTGAAGAGGTGACACAACACTCTGGTTAAATGGATAAGCACGAAAAGAACATGATCCTCGCAATTCGAGATGATGAGTGAAAAGAGCAACATCACAATGCCTCCGTAAGAAAGAATAGAAGATAGATCATTGGAATAACAGAATGGTGAAGAAAATGATAACTTCTTCCACAAATGAGCTTGGAAAGCACCCTTCCAAGAAGGTTATAATGGAGTTGTTGGAAACCAACAACGAAACAAGTAAGCTTGTAGTGGGCTTATGGAAAAAATCTCAAGACTATGAGGTGACAACCGGCCACTAACAGAAACAATTGATTGGTTGAGATCAACGAAGAGATGAAAACCTCTTTCACCGAGAAGGATATGGAGAAAGCTTGGATCATTGATAAGCACCACAATACAACATTCCTTAGGGAAGGCTTTAGGTGAAGTATGACACAAGATCACTCCAACGAAGAGATTAATGGATTTAAAATACCTCATTCTTGACAACATGTGAATCGTGAAACATGAATGAAAATTGTCAAGAATGACATAACACCACCTCAAAAGATAAGATAGAAGGAATTGCACTTCAGAATGCAAGATGAAGAATGCTTGAACGCCTCAAAACAAAACATGTGTTGGGCACCATGTTTATTTTAGAGTATAGCTTGGCAGATCTTAACTTCGAGAGAAATCTTGAAGAACAATTGAAGAATGAAAAGAATCCTTGACGAACCACCATGTAGAGCCTCCATGGAGAACTCCGGTAATAAAAGGATGATAAAACGAAAGGAAAGTTGAAAACACAAAGTGAAGCCTTGCGATGATTTAGAAGGAGCTTCGCGACGATATAACCGAGAAAACTTGGAACTCCAGAAAAAGAAAAGATGAAGCATCTCGAACCGAGAAAAATGACATGATGAACAACACTAGAAAGAAGAAACTAGATCACTTGGGTGAAACAATAATAAGAATTACGTTATGCGTATCCTTCACCAATTTAAATTGATGACAAGAAACGGATTTGGCATACTACTTATTCTCGTAGAAAGGATTAAGAGAGATATAGCGTAAACTTGAGAAGGTCTTCAACGAACCACCGGTGGAATTGGAAAGAACGAATGAATTGATATGATAACAAGAGAAAAGGAATCTTGAGCGAACCACCATACGAATTGAAAATGAAAGTAACAAAGGCACAATTCACCGGGAAGAATTGGAAAACGAATGAAGATACTTGAGGGGATTTAGATACATGAGAACGAAGAGATCGTGAACTGATTAGAGGGTATTTGAACGATGCACCGGAAGAATTCAAGAACGAGAGTTGAAAGCTGAGAATGAATAATTCTGAGATGATTGGCTCTAGAGAATGAAACTGAAAAGGCTCCTGAATTGCTCTGGATGGGTGAAAAGAATTCCCACAATCGAAAACAATTATGAGAAGATGGCATCAAACTTGAACTACACATCTTTGGAAGAAAGGGTAAGGATTTAAGAGGAACTCTTCTTCGGTCTTCAAAGCTGAGAATGACAATGAGAACCACCATGACAATTTATAAGACACTCCGGAGCAATGAAGAATAGAAATGTTGAACCAACGATGAAAATGTTTTAAAAACGATCTTGGAAAAGGAATATGACTGATGATAATTCATTCTTACGTCAACCTTGGAAATGAATTTGAGAATCGCTCCTGATAATTAGAAGAGTCAGGTAAGATCCTGGGAAAAGACATGTGGGTTAGGGCCCACTCAAGAGAAACACCGTTGAATGATTGTTTGAAAGGGGGGATTGCGCCCGTTGAATTAAATGACTTGAATGAGATAATAATCTCCAAATAGCTTGAACGGATTGAGAATGGAAGCACGAATCTTCCAAGATATCTTGAGCACTCCGGATAAGAATAAAGAGAGGTGAACAATTATGAGATGCACCGGCATGGGATAGCATTTGAACGAGGATAAGAATATGATCAACACCGAAAGCTTGAATTGAATCCATCGGAGAAGAAAAGAATGAAAAATGATGAACTTGAAACTCCGTTAGTATCTTCTTCAGAATCACCGGATAAGAATATTGACGGAAAAGAATGGAGAGTATTCCCATCAATAAAATGGATACCCGATTAAGAAATCTGAGTCCTTGAAGAAAAAGGGTGGGGGCGGGAAAACAAAGGCAACTTGGGGCAGATGGAATGGATATCGTTGAGAAAACTTAGAATTGATCTTGCGGATGTTGAGATGATCGGATCCACTTGAAGAGAAGCATGCCGGTTGGAAGAGAATTAACATGAGAACCTCAATGATCAAGAAGGATTAGCACTCCCATAGAAATATGAGAACACCATTTAGGGAAGGTATGGATTCAACATTTGACTTCGAAGCAACTCGAATACCACAACTCAAAACAAAACAAAGGATTTGGCTTGCAGAATAAGCCGGAACAAACATATGATAGATCCCATATCGTATCATGTGTCTGTTGGAAAGATAAAACTAGAGCTACTTGAATTCCCACCTATAAAACTCCCGAAACTTTCTGGTTATGCAATCTGGTGTTGGGGATACAGGGGAAGCAATATATCTCACCCAAACTAACAATCCCTACATCCAATATAGAACAAGGAGGGGGCGGCGCCCCCCCCCTTTCCTTTCTCCCCTCTCCTCCTTCCCCCCAAGTCCTAGTCCAACTAGGGAAAGGGGGGAGTCCTACTCCCGGTGGGAGTAGGACTCCTCCGTTGCGCCTCCTCCTAGGGCCGGCCGCACCCCCCCCCCCTTGCTCCTTTATATACGGGGGCAGGGGGCACCCTAGAACACACAAGTTGATCTACGTGATCGTTCCTTAGCCGTGTGCGGTGCCCCCCTCCACCATATTCCACCTCGATCATATCGTCGCGGAGTTTAGGCGAAGCCCTACGCCGGTAGAACATCATCATCGTCACCACGCCGTCATGCTGACGGAACTCATCCCCGACACTTTGCTGGATCGGAGTCTGGTGATCGTCATCGAGCTGAACGTGTGCTGAACTCGGAGGTGCCGTACGTTCGGTACTTGGATCGGTCGGATCGTGAAGACGTACGACTACATCAGCCGCGTTGTCATAATGCTTCCGCTTACGGCCTACGAGGGTACGTGGACATTACTCTCCCCTCTCATTGCTATGCATCACCATGATCTTGCGTGTGCATAGGAAATTTTTTGAAATTACTACGTTCCCCAACACCCGGTACCCGTACTCAATTGAGCCGGCGTCGGGGCCCCAGCCTTCGTTGTCGATGTAGATCTTGCCGCGACGACTCTTGGTCATCCGGCCCACTACGTATCCCTTGAGCCCTTCGAAGTTACCCTTCAAGAAGTCAAATCCACCGTGCGCTGGCCCCACGGTGGGCGCCAACTGTCGTGGAATTGTCACGTCAGATGTCCTCGTGAAAGGACTTAGTTGTGGAGCCATCGCAACTAGGGAGCTTGAAGGGTTAATCGGGACAAAGGACACGAGAGGGTTTATACTAGTTCGGCCCCTTACGGTGAAGGTAAGGCCTACGTCTAGTTGGGTTGGTATTGATGTTTCGATGACCAGGGAGCGAGATACGCTATGCCCGGTTCTCGATGAGTTGTTTCTTGCCCTAAGCCGCCAGCAGGTCGTCCCCTTATATACACGGGTGGACGCCCTGCGGCTTACAGAGTCCCGGCCGGCTCATAAACAATGTTCGGCTCGGTGACTAGTTAAGTCTACCTTATGATACAAGTAATATTATTATGGCGGTTTACTACAACGGGCCTTAAGTCGCCTGTGGGCCTTGAGCCCTCTATGAACCGCCATCTTCATGCTTTGGTCTCGGGCCTTCTCTCTGGTAAGTCTTCTTTGCGTAACCCGGCCCCTCCTGGGCGGGTTACTCAAATAGTTATATCCCCAACAATATGAGTTATGTATGTTGGTGACTGAATGTTGTTCGGAGTCCCAGATGAGATCACGGACATGACGAGGAGCTTCG
This sequence comes from Triticum dicoccoides, assembly GCF_002162155.2. Taxonomy (NCBI): domain Eukaryota; kingdom Viridiplantae; phylum Streptophyta; class Magnoliopsida; order Poales; family Poaceae; genus Triticum; species Triticum dicoccoides. The sequence continues at coordinate 579,626,248 of NC_041389.1, read as the reverse complement.
GAATGGTCTGAAGGTAAAAATTGATATATCGGATGATAGTATTTGGTCTCAGGAAGGGTTTTAGAATGCATCAGAGTATTATCGGATTACCGAAAGGAGTTATGGAAGGCCACGAGAGCTTATTGGGCCAAACGGGGCAATGAGGGAGAGCATACCAGCCCACTTGGGGCTGGCGCGCCCCCACCTCATGGCCGCCGGCCCTAGGGAAGGAAAGGGGGCGCCTAAGGCAGACGCCCTAGTGGCAGCCACCAGCCCCCCTCATGCCTTCTCCTCCGCTCCTTAGGAAGGAAAGGGGGGCGCCTAGGGCAGCTGTCGGCCCCCTTGGGGCGCGCCCTAGGGCACCCTTCCCTCCCCCTCCACCTATATATATGAGAGGAGGGGAGGGGTGCCACGACCACGAATCCCAAGCCGTGTGTCGGCGCCCCCTCTCCCTCTAGTTCGTCCTCCGTCCAAAAACCGTTGTGCTTGGCGAAGCCCTGCGGAATAGTTTCACCACCACCATCATCACACTGTCGTGCTGCCGGAACTCATCTACTACTTCGCCTCTCTTGCTGGATCGAGAAGGCGAGGACGTCATCGAGTTGAACGTGTGTTGAACGCGGAGGTGTCGTGCGTTCGGTGCTTGATCGGTACAGATCATGAAGTTGTACAACACATCAACCGCGTTGATAAGCGCTTCCGCTTAGCGATCTACAAGGGTATGTAGATGCTTTCCCCCTCTCATAGCTATGCATCTCCGTGTGCGTAGAATTTTTTTTGTTTTTCCATGCAACGTTCCCCAACAGAATCATAGATGAGCCTTGGGCTCATATGAACAATGATTCCTGGTTAATCTTGAGGGCCATGTAGGTGTATGGCAGGTGATGGGAAGTTCGGCACCACCTAAGTAGTTGAGGCCCCTTTATAAGGGCTACCACTTGCCATTGGGAGCTTGGGAAGAGGAGTGGTACACGCACGCTCCTCCTCTGCCGCCTACCTCGCCACGCCTCGTCACGACGTGTCGCGGGTTGCGGGAATGAGCTGAGCGAGCTCATACCTATGCGCTTTATCCCTACCTGACGGCCTATATAATGGAGGAGTTGGCCAATGCAGCCGACAGACACTCACTCCCTCCTTGCGCAACCCTAGCCATCATCTATTGTTCCTTTCACTGCACTGCTTCCGATGATCCCATCCTGACGACCGCGTGTACGGTTGGTCGGGAGAGCAGGTGCCTCTAGAACCCCGTCGTTCGAGATCCTGCCTGGGAGAGCGGCGATAAAGTTTTTGGGGAGCGTCTCTACGCGATTGCTCCAGATCCATCCCCGTCTATGTGCGCCTCTGCTTCAACTACTTCCCCTCCATCGACCCCATGGCCAACGATGCCGCCACCAAGAAGGCCACAGACGAGCTGAGGCTGCTGTTGTCGCCGTCGCGTTGGCCTGGCCAACCGAAGGGTTTATTTGCTCATCCCCTATTTGCTCGCTTATGTGCTAGCCATATATGTTGTATTCATGTATGTTTCGGTTCTGTGTATCGGTATGAGTTGCATACTATGATTGCCATGTTTATTTTCTACTCGTGAATTAGATTAATCAATAATTTGCTAATATATCCAGCAGAATATAGCTGCACAAAGGAAAGCAGCTTCATCTCACACTTGGATAAACTGAAACCAGCCGGCTGGATTCAGTCTAGCCAACGACACTGCTTCCTTTTGCGATGCAGATACAGATACAGGCCATACAGATTCAGTCTAGCCAACGACACTGCTTCCTTTTGCGATGCAGATACAGATACAGGCCATACAGCAAACGCACAACAGAGCAGCGTTCGGAATACATTCATATGCTCGTCGAGAAGTGGCAGCACAAGAAAAAGAACCTTCACTCTCATGCCAATCGCAGCATAACGCTTGCAAACATCATGGTGAATCGATTGATGATCACATATTCCCGAATGGAGCCTTCTAAATTCCAACAATTATCATAACAACAAAGTTTCTGGACAACATGATCTCCAGCGATGGGGCGCGACTAACATGACATCCACTGAAGCGACATCATTATACTATACAGGCCATAGCACCGACAAAGGGAGGCAAAAGAAAGGAAGGTAACATATGCAGTCCAGCTGCAGCAATCATATCATACAAGAGAACACAAGAACAGTGTTAATGGTATCTTTTGAACTGCCATGGCAATCCAGCATCTAGATATACAGGTGGTTTGCATGGACATCCTAGGAGCATCACAAAGGATTGTGGAGATTCATCCATCGTGAAGAGGAGGTGCAGAAATCATAAGGTCAACATTAGCATTTGCAAACAAACTAATCAAGAATCGGATGGCAACGACCATTATGAACACACAACACCTTCATTTTCATAAATAAACACCACCACCTTGCTAATTGCCAACTCAATTCAGATTAAGAAAAGCAGAATATGTTCATTACATGTTACTATGAGTTGAAGGTCAGAAGCCAATCTAGTACTCGCTTCATTCACTATTATAAAATGTTATGGATATTTCAATATGGACTAAATACAGACTGAAAATTAATGAACAAACACACTAAAACGTGTCTACATAGAAAAAAAGCTAGAACATCTTATAATAGTGAACCAGGGGAATAATTTTTTTAAACAGCCAACAGACAAACCACTAGATAGTGCACATTATATATATAAACAGAATTGCCAATGCATAACTGCAAGCAAAGAACACCAAGAATGTTGAACAAACACTGGGCCTTGGGTATCATCATGCCATGCAGGCGATGCACAAATAACCAATACAGACGTAGCTAGGCAGGATGGGTACAGGAGCACTGATACTGGCCGTCATAAGCCCATTGCCGGCGTCTCTGCTCAGTCAAGGAAAGGCAAATGAAGGGAAAGCAACAATATGCATTCAGCTGCAGCCTACAGCGGTCATTATAAACCATTAATAAAGAAACTAAACGAGCAAATGTGTTGATGGTATCTTTTGCATTGCCATCGCAATCGGCCATCTAGAAACACAGGATTGCTGTGTTGATGGTATCTTTTGCATTGCCGTCGCAATCTGCCATCATTGCTGTGTTGGTGGCATCTTGTGCATTGCTGTGGCAATCTACCATCTAGAAGCACAGGATTGCTGTGTTGGTGGCATATTTTGCATTGTCATGGCAATCTATCATCTAGAAACACAGGAAATGTATCTATGTGTTTATGGCATCTTTGCATTGGCATGGCAATCTAAGATCTAGAAACACAGTATTCTGGAGATTGATCCATCATAAGGAGGTGTGAAATTCACAAAGCGAATTGCACAAGAACATCAAGATTAGCATTTGCAGCAAACTATAGTGAAGAATCAGATGGCAATTTCCATTATCAACATAACAGCTTTACACTCAGTTCAGATGAGAAGTGTATAATATGTTCATAATATGATTGCACACATTACTAATTTACTATTGAGTCTAGGATCACAAGCCAATCTAGTATTTTTACACGCCAACACACGAACCAATAAGATACCGCGCCGTATATATGAAACAGAATTGCCAGTGCACAATTGCAAACAAGAACACAAACCGAGAATGTTCAACAAAGAAGATTGGAGCACCATTATGCCACCACGCCAGACTGCAAAAATCAACCAATGCGGACATAGGTGGGCAAGATGGGTCCAGCAGCGCTGAAGCCTGCGGCCACGAGCCCGTTGCCGGCCGCCTCCTGCTCGGTGAGGAACAGGTCGTCGGTGGACCTGAGCGCGGCGTGCGCGCCCACGAGGGCGAGCCCGATCATGACCGAGCCGACGACGTTCCAGCCGACGTCGGTGAAGAGCATGGCGATGACGGTGACCCCGGAGAGCAGGGCGAGGACGGTGCCGTCGTCGAACTCGGTGCCGAAGACCCGGAGCGGCTGGGCGCCCTCGGCGGGGCGCGCGAAGTAGAGGAAGAACCAGGCGGCGCAGAGCGCGAGGAGCGCGAAGAGGGTGCCCGGGTGCCAGAGGAGCGAGGCGGCGACGACGGCGAGGACGGCGAGCGCGTAGTTGGCGCGGAAGTAGGCCGTGTTGCGGCGCATCCGGGAGGCGGCCTCGCCGACGTTGGGCGGCTTGGAGAAGGCCGGCGAGCGGAAGACCTCGCCCCAGGGGCGGCGCGCGGCGATGAGCGCCTGGCCCTGCTCCCGGAACCGGGTGACGAGCTCGGCCGCCTTGGCGAGCGAGGAGGGCGGCGCCGTGGGGTCCTGGATCGGGGCCGGGGCGGAGGCGGAGGGCGCAGCGGGCGGGACGGGGCTGGGGTTGGGGTAGGAGGAGGAGGAGGGCGGCGGCGGGTAGGTGGGGATCTTGGCGTAGCCGGCGGAGTAGGCGGGCGGCGCGGCGTAGGAGCCGTGCATGGAGGCGGCCGGAGGGGCCGAGGCGGCGGTGGCGCCGGAGTTGCGCATGGCGAGGGGGCGGGGGGAGGTCGCGGCTGGCGGTGGAATCTGGCTGGGGGGAGGTTGGGGGAAAGTGGTGGGGGGAGGAAGGGAGAGGAGGAATAGGAATCGAGGTGGGGTTTGCTTCGCTGGAGAGGAGTCGTCCCCGTCCGGCTATTTGTGGGAGGGGAGGGGAGGGGAGGAAGGTGCCGTCGACGTGGGTTTTGCTTCGTGGCAAAGTACCGTGTCCGCCCTTCCGCTGGTCGTCAGATGATGAGATGAGAAGAGATCGTGTTGACATACACGGCCGAGCAAACTGCTATGGTTTGTAGTATACTTGCTGAAGCTTGCTCCAAACGCTGCAAGCGATGAAGACTGTGTGCTGTTTCCACGAGGCCTTTTGAGAAAGGTGTTTGTGAGATACTACTATTACATGTGTGCCGCTCAGCGTTTTTGTGATGGTTTTCATTCGGCTTTTCGTTAATTAACTGAACAATTCTCTTATTTCTTAGTTAGTAATGGTTGTGGTAAATCCTTCAACTTGTTTTGATCCGGAGCAGGTCATTTTCCTCCCCTATCCCTTAAGGCCTTGTTCGGTTGCGTGTGAATCCGAGTGGATTGAAGGGGTTTGAGGGGGATTTAAACCTCTTCTAAGTCAAAATACGAATCAATCCTTGTCAATCCCCTCCAATCCTCTTGGGAAGAGGATTAACCGAACAAAGCCTAAGGGGGGAGGGGGGTTCCCGGTGCCTCAACTCTGTTTAGTTGTTTAGATTAGAGTTCTTTTAGTAGCCTTCCCTTTTTGAGTTGGTCTTTCAGGCTTCAATCTGGACTTAGGGGGTGTTTGGTTACAGGGACTAGACTAAAAAAAAGTCTTTTAAGCCCTATGTAACCAAACAGAAGGGACTTATTCTACAGGTACTAGAAAAAGACTCTACTGGAGGGTCTTTTTTCTTTAGTCCCTAGACTAAAAAAAGTCTAGTCCCTTGCAACCAAACACCCCCCTTAGTCGGCGGAGCTTCGTCATATATTCACGTCGTCTCCTTGGAACGGTGAGGTTATAGTTTTGCATCGTGTGGCGAGATTTGGTGGTAGGTGTTTCAGATCTATTCAAGGGTTCAACGGCGACGACTCCGGCTCCAGGGCGCTGGTCCATCGGGCCACGTGCATGAAGACTTTCTGGTTGTCATCGACAATGTCAAGTCGCCTCGTTCTGACGGTGGCAGTGGTCTTACGGCGGTCTCGAAATCTCAATATAATTTTTATTATGTTTGAGATGCTTTGTACTTTCAACAAAATTTGGTAATAGATCTAATCATTTTCACAAACGAAAAGATGTGGTAAACATTTTTGCCCCTGTTATAAAAATATTTGTTTAAAAATAATATTAAAGCTTTATCAACTAGCATTTTCTTATTTGTTTTTCTTTTTTCCTTTTCCGTTTCTTATTTTCCTTTAGAGTATGAACACGTTTTTTTACAATTGTCTGACCACATTTTTCAAAATAGCGAACATTTCTAAAAAATGTTTCAACACTTTTTAAATTTCATGAATTCTTTTAAATACGTGAAATTTTCAAAAATAAAATGAATATAATTGTTTTATAATTACATGTATTTTATTAAAATGTGCATGAACAAATTTTGAAATAACATAATTTTAAATAAAAATAATATACAGACACTTTTAAAATAATATGAACATTTTTAATGTGAAAAAATTAAAATTACATTAGAAAATATAGAAAAAACGAATGCAAAAGCACATGAACGTTTCCTAAAATATTTGAGCACTTTTTAAAACGTTCATAAATATTTAAGAAAATGAAGAGTTTATAAACTACATGAATAGGTACTGCACTTATTAATTCATTAGGCACTTTGTACATATTTTAACAGATTACATAAATAAGTAAGTGAAATTAACATCTTTTTGACATCTCTATAAGAAAATAGAAAATAAAACTTTCTTCGCAGAATGAAAAGAATGTTGCCGTTTTATAAAGGGCCGCGCAATTTGATACGAGCCTGTGAGCGAGAAATAAACCACAAATGATATGTATCGCTTATAGCAGCAATACCTAGCACTTACAGCACATTCGCAAAAAAAAAAAGACCTACCACTTATAGCAGCAATATTAAGTTCGCTCGTTAACAAACAAAAAAAATGTGGGCCAGCGCACCGCAATGTTCGCTACTGTTTTCCTGGAAAACGTCCCGCGTGATTTTGAGAACCTTCCATATGGGTTTTTTCCATTTCTTATCTTCTGGTTTTCAATTGTTATTGATTTTTAACCGATTTTATTTCTTTTTTTCCTATGTTTTTATTTATTTTATCTTTGTTTTTTCGTTTTTCTTATTTCATGATAATTTTTTGAAACCTTAAATATTTTACAAAATGGTGGTTATTTTAGAACTCGTGCATATTTTTTGAATTGGAGACCGCTTTAAAAAATTTCACCCTTCTTTTAGATACGTGAACGTTTTTCAAATTCATGAAAAAAATCAAAATACATGAATGTCTTAAATTCATGAAAAAAAATTGAACTCATGAGTTCTTTTAATTCACAAACAATTTTCTTATTTTTGTACATTTCTCATATTCATGAGTTATTTACAATTTGTTGTTTTCTAAATAAATGACATTTTCTAAACTCATGTACATTTTTTTAGTTCAAGAACATTTTTTGGATTAATTAACATATTAAAATTCATGAAATTTTAAAATTTGAGAAGTATGTTTCAACATCTGAACATTTTTTGAATTTGAAAATGGTCATGAATAGTTTTTCAAAATCATGTACAATTTTTGAACTAGTTGGATTAACGGACATTCTCCAAAATCATGAATGTGTTTCCAAATTCATGAAAGTTTTTCAAATTCACAAACATTTTTCCTAAAAAATCATGAAAAAAAGTTCAAATTCATGAACTGTTTTTGAAAACCACATGAACAATTTTCAAATGGAGAAATGACCATTTGTAGGAACCTCATCCCAAAGAGAAAAAACCTCCGATGGTGATTGCGGCCGCGGAGAGAGAGGGAGAGAGAGAGAGAGAGAGAGAGAGAGAGAGAGAGAGAGAGAGAGAGGAGGAGGAGGTTGTGTGATAAATCCAACCTAACCAAACCATGTCACATCAAATGTGTCTTTACTCTCCCAAGTTCAAACTCAACCCAACAATGCCACGTCACCTTCCCAAACCACTTAAATCATAGCAAAAACGCTCAGGAGGCCGACTTACCTAGCTTCGGAGATTTGAGTGTAAAAAAATGTACCAAAATGAACTTGATTGAATTATTTGTCCATTGTGACACATTTTGGGGTGAAAATGGACTTGTTTCGTGACTTTGTGCGCATGCTTTAAGTTCTAAAAGATGATCTGCCAGGTAAACTCATATGCTTTCCAAGAATGAACCAAACAGGGAATGGTCCATCTGATTCTAGCCAGAGGGCCTTGCCCACGAGGCCATGAGGAATGAATGTATCCACGATTCTATTGCCACCTTATAGTATTATGTAAGCACAAACAAAGCTAGTGCAACATGGAAGGTGCAACAGTATGTGATTATCCATGAAATCAACATGACATCAGTTTGAGTATTACTATGTTTCCCCATTCTGAAGGGTAGTCATTTTTTCTAGGCTCTTGGATTTCTTCGGCGTTGCAGTCGAACAGGAAAACAGGTCATCCCGCTGAAGGAAATATGCCCTAGAGGCAATAATAAAGTTATTATTTATTTCCTTATATCATGATAAATGTTCATTATTCATGCTAGAATTGTATTAACCGGAAACATGATACATGTGTGAATACATAGACAAACTAAGTGTCACTAGTATGCCTCTACTTGACTAGCTCGTTTATCAAAGATGGTTATGTTTCCTAGCCATGGACAAAGAGTTGTCATTTGATTAACGGGATCACATCATTAGGAGAATGATGTGATTGACTTGATCCATTCCGTTAGCTTAGCACTTTATCGTTTAGTATGTTGCTACTGCTTTCTTCATGACTTATACATGTTCCTGTGACTATGAGATTATGCAACTCCCGTTTACCGGGGGAACACTTTGTGTGCTACCAAACGTCACAACGTAACTGGGTGATTATAAAGGTGCTCTACAGGTGTCTCCAAAGGTACTTGTTGGGTTGGCGTATTTCGAGATTGGGATTTGTCACTCCAATTATCGGAGAGGTATCTCTGGGCCCACTCAATAATTCACATCATTATAAGCCTTGCAAGCATTACAACTAATTAGTTAGTTGCGAGATGATGTATTACGGAACGAGTAAAGAGACTTGCCGGTAACGAGATTGAACTAGGTATTGAGATACCGATGATCGAATCTCGGGCAAGTAACATATCGATGACAAAGGGAACAACGTATGTTGTTATGCGGTTTGACCGATAAAGATCTTCATAGAATATGTGGGAGCCAATATGAGCATCCAGGTTCTGCTATTGGTTATTGACCGGAAACGTGTCTCGTTCATGTCTACATAGTTCTCGAACCCGTAGGGTCCGCAGGCTTAAAGTTAGATGACAGTTATATTATGAGTTTATATGTTTTGATGTACCGAAGGTAGTTCGGAGTCCCGGATGTGATCACGGACATGACGAGGAGTCTCGAAATGGTCGAGACGTAAAGATCGATATATTGGATGACTATATTTGGACACCGGAATGGTTCCGGGTGAGATCGGGATAATCCCGGAGCACCGGGAGGTTATCGGAACCCCCCGGGAGGTATATGGGCCTTAATGGGCTTTAGTGGAAAGGAGGGGAAAGGAGCAAGGGAGGGGGCACCCCCCCAAGCCCAATCCGAATTGGGAGGGGGGCCGCCCCCCCCCTTTCCTTCCTCCCTCCTTCCTCTTCCTTCCCTCTCCCTCTCCAAGTAGGAAAAAGGAGGAGTCCTACTCCCGGTGGGAGTAGGACTCCCCCCTTGGGCGCGCCTCCTCCTCCTGGCCGGCCCCCTCCTCTCCTCCTTTATATACGGAGGAGGGGGCACCCCATAGACACAACAATTGATCCCTTGGATCTCTTAGTCGTGTGCGGTGCCCCCCTCCACCATAGTCCACCTCGATAATATCGTAGCGGTGCTTAGGCGAAGCCCTGCGTCGGTAGAACATCATCATTGTCACCACGCCGTCGTGCTGACGGAACTCTCCCTCGACACTCGGTTGGATCGGAGTTCGAGGGACGTCATCGAGCTGAACGTGTGCAAGAACTCGGAGGTGTCGTGCTTTCGGTGCTTGATTGGTCGGGCCATGAAGACGTATGAATACATCAACCGCGTTGGGCTAACGCTTTTGCTTTCGGTCTACGAGGGTACGTGGACAACACTCTCCCCTCTCGTTGTTGTGCATCACCATGATCTTGCGTGTGCCTAGGATTTTTTTTGAAATTACTATGTTTCCCAATAGTGGTATCCGAGCCTAGGTTTTATGCGTAGATGTTATACACACGAGTAGAACAAAAATGAGTTGTGGGCGATACAAGTCATACTGCTTACCAGCATGTCATACTTTGGTTCGGCGGTATTGTTGGATGAAGCGGCCCGGACTGACATTACGCGTACGCTTACACGAGACTGGTTCTACCGACGTGCTTTGCACACAGGTGGCTAGCGGGAGTCATTTTCTCCAACTTTAGTTGAACCAAGTGTAGCTACGCCCGGTCCTTGAGAAGGTTAAAACAACACTAACTTGACAAACTATCGTTGTGGTTTTGATGCGCAGGTAGGTTCTTGCTCAGCACATAGCAGCCACGTAAAACTTGCAACAACAAAGTAGAGGACGTCTAACTTGTTTTTGCAGGGCATGTTGTGATGTGATATGGTCAAGACGTGATGCTATATTTTATTGTATGAGATGATCATGTTTTGTAACCGAGTTATCGGCAACTGGCAGGAGTCATATGGTTGTCACTTTATTGTATGCAATGCAATCACCCTGTAATTGCTTTACTTTATCACTAAGCGGTAGCGATAGTCGTAGAAGCAATAGTTGTCGAGACGACAATGATGCTATGATGGAGATCAAGGTGTCGCGCCGGTGACGATGGTGATCATGACGGTGCTTCGGAGATGGAGATCACAAGCACAAGATGATGATGGCCATATCATATGACTTATATTGATTGCATGTGATGTTTATCCTTTATGCATCTTATCTTGCATTGATTGACGGTAGCATTATAAGATGATCTCTCACTAAATTTCAAGAAAAAAGTGTTCTCCCTGAGTATGCACCATTGCAAAAGTTCGTCGTGCCCAGACACCACGTGATGATCGGGTGTGATAAGCTCTACGTCCATCTACTACGGGTGCAAGCCAGTTTTGCACATACAGAATACTCAGGTTAAACTTGACGAGCCTAGCATATGCAGATATGGCCTCGGAACACTGACACCGAAAGGTTGAGCGTGAATCATATAGTAGATATGATCAACATAGTGATGTTCACCATTGAAAACTACTCCATTTCACGTGATGATCGGTTATGGTTTAGTTGATTTGGATCACGTGATCACTTAGATGATTAGAGGGATGTCTATCTAAGTGGGAGTTCTTAAGTAATATGATTAATTGAACTTAAATTTATCATGAACTTAGTACCTGATAGTATTTTGCATGTCTGTGTTGTTGTAGATAGATGGCTCGTGCTATTGTTCCGTTGAATTTTAATGCGTTCCTTGAGAAAGCAGAGTTAAAAGATGATGGTAGCAATTACACGGACTGGGTCCGTAACTTGAGGATTATCTTCATTGCTGCACAGAAGAATTACGTCCTGGAAGCATCGCTGGGTGCCAGGCCTGCTGCAGATGCAACTGCAGACTTTGTGAACGTTTGGCAGAGTAAAGCTGATGACTACTCGATAGTTCAGTGTGCCATGCTTTACGGCTTAGAACCGGGACTTCAACGACGTTTTGAACGTCATGGAGCATATGAGATGTTCCAGGAGTTGAAGTTAATATTTCAAGCAAATGCCCGGATTGAGAGATATGAAGTCTCCAATAAGTTCTATAGCTGCAAGATGGAGGAGAATAGTTCTGTCATTGAGCATATACTCAGAATGTCTGGGTATAACAATCACTTGATTCAACTGGGAGTTAATCTTTCGGATGATTGCGTCATTGACAGAATTCTCCAATCACTGCCACCAAGCTACAAGAGCTTCGTGATGAACTATAATATGCAAGGGATGGATAACACAATTCCCGAGCTCTTCGCAATGCTGAAGGTTGCGGAAATAGAAATCAAGAAGGAGCATCAAGTGTTGATGGTAAATAAGACCACCAGTTTCAAGAAAAAGGGCAAAGAGAAAAAGAAGGGGAACTTCAAGAAGAACGACAAACAAGTTGTTGTTCAAGAGAAGAAGCCCAAGTCTGGACCTAAGTCTGAGACTAAGTGCTTCTACTGCAAACAGACTGGTCACTGGAAGCGGAACTGCCCCAAGTATTTGGCGGATAAGAAGGATGGTAAGGTGAATAAAGGTATATGTGATATACATGTTATTGATGTGTACCTTACCAAAGCTCGCAGTAGCACCTGGGTATTTGATACTGGTTCTATTGCTAATATTTGCAACTCGAAACAGGGACTACAGATTAAGCGGACACTGGCTAAGGACGAGGTGACGATGCGCGTGGGAAATGGTACGAAAGTCGATGTGATCGCCGTCGGCACGCTACCTCTACATCTACCTTCGGGATTAGTTTTAGACCTAAATAATTGTTATTTGGTGCCAGCGTTGAGCATGAACATTATATCTGGATCTTGTTTGATGCGAGACAGTTATTCATTTAAATCTGAGAATAATGGTTGTTCTATTTATATGAGTAATATCTTTTATGGTCATGCACCCTTAAAGAGTGGTCTATTTTTGATGAATCTCGATAGTAGTGATACACATATTCATAATGTTGAAGCCAAAAGATGCAAAGTTAATAATGATAGTGCAACTTCTTTGTGGCACTGAGGTTTATGTCATATTGGTATAAAGCGCATGAAGAAACTCCATACTGATGGACTTTTGGAATCACTTGATTATGAATCACTTGGTACTTGCGAACCATGCCTCAGGGGCAAGATGACTAAAACGCCATTCTCTGGAACTATGGAGCGAGCAACTGATTTGTTGGAAATCATACATACTGATGTATGTGGACCAATGAATGTTGAGGCTCACGGCGGGTATCGTTATTTTCTCACCTTCACAGATGATTTGAGCAGATATGGGTATATCTACTTAATGAAACATAAGTCTGAAACATTTGAAAAGTTCAAAGAATTTCAGAGTGAAGTTGAAAATCATCGTAACAAGAAAATAAAATTTTTATGATCTGATCGTGGAGGAGAATATTTGAGTTACGAGTTTGGTTCACATTTGAAGCAATGCGAAATAGTTTCGCAACTCACGGCACCCGGAACACCACAATGTAATGGTGTGTCCGAACATCGTAATCGTACTTTACTAGATATGGTGCGATCTTGATGTCTCTTGCTGATTTAGCGCTATCGTTTTGGAGTTATGCTTTAGAGACGGCCGCATTCACATTAAATAGGGCACCATCAAAACCCGTTGAGACGACGCCTTATGAACTGTGGTTTGGCAAGAAACCAAAGTTGTTGTTTCTTAAATTTGGGGCTGCGATGCTTATGTGAAAAAGCTTCAACCTGATAAGCTCGAACCCAAATCAGATAAATGTGTCTTCATAGGATACCCAAAGGAGACTGTTAGGTACACCTTCTATCACAGATCCGAAGGCAAGCCATTCGTTGCCAAGAATGGATCCTTTCTAGAGAAAGACTTTCTCTCGAAAGAAGTGAGTGGGAGAAAAGTAGAACTTGATGAGGTAACTGTACATGCTCCCTTATTGGAAAATAATTCATCACAGAAACCAGTTCCTGTGACGACTACACCAATTAGTGAGGAAGCTGATGATATTGATCATGAAACTTCAGATCAAGTTACTACCGAACCTCGTAGGTCAATCAGAGTAAGATCCGCACCAGAGTGGTACGGTAATCCTATTCTGGAGGTCATATTACTTGACCATGGCGAGCCTACGAACTATGAGGAAGCGATGATGAGCCCAGATTCCGCAAAATGGCTTGAGGCCATGAAATCTGAGATGGGATCCATGTATGAGAACAAAGTGTGGACTTTGGTTGACTTGCTCGATGATCGGCAGGCCATTGAGAATAAATGGATCTTCAAGAAGAAGACTGACACTGATGGTAATGTTACTGTCTACAAAGCTCGACTTGTTGCGAAAGGTTTTCAACAAGTTCAAGGGGTTGACTACGATGAGACTTTCTCACCTATAGCGATGTTTAAGTCTGTCTGAATCATGTTAGCAATTGTCGCATTTTATGATTACGAAATTTGACAAATGGATGTCAAAACTGCATTCCTGAATGGATTTCTGGAAGAAGAGTTGTATATGATGCAGCCAGAAGGTTTTGTCGATCCAAAGGATGCTAACAAAGTGTGCAAGCTCCAATGATCCATTTATGGACTGGTGCAAGCCTCTCGGAGTTGGACTAAACGCTTTGATAGTGTAATCAAAGCATATGGTTTTATACAGACTTTTGGAGAAGCCTGTATTTACAAGAAAGTGAGTGGGAGCTCTGTAGCATTTCTAATATTATATGTGGACGACATATTATTGATTGGAAATGATATAGAATTTCTGGATAGCATAAAAGGATACTTGAATAAAAGTTTTTCAATGAAAGTCCTCGGTGAAGCTGCTTACATATTGGGCATCAAGATCTATAGAGATAGATCAAGACGCTTAATTGGACTTTCACAGAGTACATACCTTGATAAAGTTTTGAAAAGGTTCAAAATGGATCAAGCAAAGAAAGGGTTCTTGCTGTAATACAAGGTGTGAAATTGAGTCAGACTCAATGCCCGACCACTGCAGAAGATAGAGAGAAAATGAAAGAAGTTCCCTATGCTTCAGCCATAGGCTCTATCATGTATGCAATGCTGCGTACCAGACCTGATGTGTGCCTTGCTATTAGTTTAGCAGGGAGGTACCAAAGTAATCCAGGAGTGGATCACTAGACAGCGGTCAAGAACATTCCGAAATACCTGAAAACGACTAAGGATATGTTTCTCGTTTATGGAGGTGACAAAGAGCTAGTCGTAAATGGTTACGTCGATGCAAGCTTTGACACTGATCCGGATGATTCTAAATCGCAAACCGGATACGTGTTTATATTAAACGGTGGAGCTGTCAGTTGGTGCAGTTCTAAACAAAGGGTCGTGGCGGGATCTACATATGAAGCGGAGTACATAGCTGCTTCGGAAGCAGAAAATGAAGGAGTCTGGACGAAGGAGTTCATATCCGATCTAGGTGTCATACCTAGTGCATCGGGTCCAATGAAAATCTTTTGTGACAATACTGGTGCAATTGTCTTGGCAAAGGAATCCAGACATCACAAGAGAACCAAGCACATCAAGAGAAGCTTAATTTCCATCCGGGACCAAGTCCAGATGGGCGACATAGAGATTTGCAAGATACATACGGATCTGAATGTTGCAGACCCGTTGACTAAGCCTCTTCCATGAGCAAAACATGATTAGCACCAAGGCTCCATGGGTGTTAGAATCATTACTGTGTAATCTAGATTATTGACTCTAGTGCAAGTGGGAGACTGAAGGAAATATGCCCTAGAGGCAATAATAAAGTTATTAGTTATTTCCTTATATCATGATAAATGTTTATTATTCATGCTAGAATTGTATTAACCGGAAACATGATACATGTGTGAATACATAGACAAACTAAGTGTCACTAGTATGACTCTACTTGACTAGCTCGTTTATCAAAGATGGTTATGTTTCCTAGCCATGGACAAAGAGTTGTCATTTGATTAACGGGATCACATCATTAGGAGAATGATGTGATTGACTTGACCCATTCCGTTAGCTTAGCACTTGATCGTTTAGTATGTTGCTACTGCTTTCTTCATGATTTATACATGTTCCTGTGACTATGAGATTATGCAACTCCCGTTTACCGAAGGAACACTTTGTGTGCTACCAAACATCACAACGTAACTGGGTGATTATAAAGGTGCTCTACAGGTGTCTCCAAAGGTACTTGTTGCGTTGGCATATTTCGATATTAGGATTTGTCACTCCGATTGCCGGAGAGGTATCTCTAGGCCCACTCGGTAATTCACATCATTATAAGCCTTGCAAGCATTACAACTAATTAGTTAGTTGCGAGATGATGTATTACGGAATGAGTAAAGAGACTTGCCGGTAACGAGATTGAACTAGGTATTGAGATACCGACGATCGAATCTCGGGCAAGTAACATACCGATGACAAAGGGAACAACGTATGTTGTTATGTGGTTTGACCGATAAAGATCTTCATAGGATATGTGGGAGCCAATATGAGCATCCAGGTTCCGCTATTGGTTATTGACCGGAAACGTGTCTCGGTCATGTCTACATAGTTCTCGAACCCGTAGGGTCCGCATGCTTAAAGTTAGATGATAGTTATATTATGAGTTTATATGTTTTGATGTACCGAAGGTAGTTCGGAGTCCCGAATGTGATCACGGACATGACGAGGAGTCTCGAAATGGTTGAGACGTAAAGATCGATATGTTGGACGACTATATTTGGACACCGGAATGGTTTCGGGTGAGATCGGGATAATCCCGGAGCACCGGGAGGTTATCGGAACCCCCCGGAAGGTATATGGGCCTTAATGGGCTTTAGTGGAAAGGAGCGGAAAGGAGCAAGGGAGGGGACGCCCCCCAAGCCCAATTCAAATTGGGAGGGGGCCCGGCCCCCCCTTTCCTTCCTCCCTCCTTCCCTCTCCCTCTCCAAGTAGGAAAAAACAGGAGTCCTACTCCCGGTGGGAGTAGGACTCCCCCCTTGGGCGCTCCTCCTCCTCCTGGCCGGCCTCCTCCTCTCCTCCTTTATATACGGAGGAGGAGGGCACCCCATAGACACAACAATTGATCCCTTTGATCTCTTAGCCGTGTGCGGTGCCCCCCTCCACCATAGTCCACCTTGATAATATCGTAGCGGTGCTTAGGCGAAGCCCTGTGTCGGTAGAACATCATCATCGTCACCACGCCGTCGTGCTAACGGAACTCTCCCTCGACACTCGGCTGGATCGGAGTTCGAGGGACGTCATCGAGCTGAACGTGTGCAAGAACTCGGAGGTGCCGTGCTTTCGGTGCTTGATCGGTTAGGCCATGAAGACGTACGACTACATCAACCGTGTTGTGCTAACGCTTTCACTTTTGGTTTACGAGGGTACGTGGACAACACTCTCCCCTCTCGTTGCTGTGCATCACCATGATCTTGCGTGTGCCTAGGATTTTTTTTTGAAATTACTACGTTTCCCAACACCCGCAAGTCAGGACTAAGGGTATTAGCGATTTCTCTTCCTGACCTCATCTCATGGGAACACATGGTTCTTTAATGTTCAAGCCCAATAAGTACAAGTGGAACAAACATATTTTGTCTCCTCAATAGATAAGGAAAACCACAAAGGCTTGTCTATGTATCGCTTGGCATGAGGGGCCTCAAGTGTCACAAGAATGGGCCAGTTCAGTAGAGTTCCTTCCTTCGCTTCACTTTGTTCATTCTTTCCCTTGCCAAGCTAGTTTATTCTGTTCGAATCTGCCTTTTATTTTTAATTTTTTAAATATTCCAAATGTATATACTTAAAAATTAGCCTGCTTCAATTTCTGAAAATGTTAACTGCACATTTAAAAATTGTTCACATTGTGCACAAAAATGTTTGCTCATTTTTTTAAATGTCAGTAGCATTCATAAAAGTTCCACGACAGTTAAAAATGTTCAAGCATTTATAAAATATGATCATTGCACTTCAAAACAAACTAAATTAAGAAAAACCTTGCATAAATTGAAAAAATCTTTGTACCATACAAACATTGTTCATGACATCTATTTATTTTCACAGTTTTAAAGATATGTTCCAGGATATTTTTTAAAATATTCATAGGGTTTCATATTTGTTTGTATAGTTTTATAAGAATGTCCATAACATGTAAAAAATGTTTTTGCCACTTAAAACAAATGTTACAACATATAAGAATAAGCTTGCGCGTTTCAAAAAAATGTTTTGACATTTAAAAATATATTCAGATGCATGTTTAAAATGTTCATTTTGTATTAAAAATAATCGGTGTCTATTTTACAAATGCTCAACATATATTTTTGGAAACATGTTCAACATTTATTCGAAAAATGATTAACATGTACCTAAAAAATGTTCAAGTTCTATACAAAAATGTTCAACATGTATTTAAAATTATTCAATATTTGAAAACCTAAACTACAAAAAAAATATGAAAAAAAGAATGAATGCAAAATGAAATAAAACCATTCAAAAACATTTGAGAAAACATTAAAAAATATGATGAAACCAATAAAGAAAACATGAAAAATGAAAGACAGAAATGCGCCAAATGTCCTAAAACCGGCCTGTAGAACCTTCCCAAAACTGCTCTATTGGGCTGGCCTATGGCGACCGCTAAGCCATGATGGTTCTACATTTGGACGCAGCTATACGATGCATTAAGCTTCAAGCAGTCGGCCACCCGAATAGGGGAGTGTCATGACTGTGCCTATCCATGGCGACTGTAATGACTCAGCTACTGTAGTCAGCGAGACACTGCATAGAGTTGTGTTAATTTTTTAAAAAAATAAGTGGACGTCTTTTGAAAACACATTCAATTTTTGATATTTCAAACATTTTTCTAAAAAAGAAAATAATTTTTCAAAATTGGAACATAGAAAAATGTGAACAATTTTAAAAAAATTAACATCCATTGTGAACAATTTTTGAAATTCTTAAAATTTAAATATAAACAAATAATTTTTCAACTTTTGGATTTTTAAGGGTGAAGAGTTTTTCAAATTCTAATAATATTTTTTAAAACCTGAGCAAATTTTGTTATTGTTGAATATTGTTGAAATTTAAAACAAAAATTCTAAAACAAAAAATACTAGAACATTATTAGTATCTTTTTATTTATTTTTATTGAAAAGCAATGAGATAAAAATGCAAAAGAAAAATGCATGAATAAAACAGTGGGAAAATCTGGATGGAAACCTTCTAGAAGGTTCCCAAAATCGGTTAAAACGAGGCATCTTCTAGAAGGTTCCAGAACCGAGATTGGTAGAGGTGTGTACTAGATTAAATGGCCAACCCATCTCACCTCTCGTCGTTCATTCCATATGCGAAGCTTCGACATTTGAACGCAACATGCATCATATAGGATTTTACTACTACATCAAGCAGTAAGCAAGATATAGCATTGTTGAAATCACAAGCTGTTTCGTTTATCTCCCTTCTAGTTTTCACAATGGGCCGGCTGGGTGCATGTTGTGTAGGGGATGGCAAGTGTGCAAGAGCCATGTACAAAATGTAGAAAAACCGCTGCCGTGTTCCCTAAAAACCATGGTCGTGTCTAGGGGCGAAATCAGGCCTGGGGCAACTGGGGCTGTAGCCCCAGGCGTGGCCCAAATAGTATGTATAAAAACATAGCAGCAAAAATTTCAGAATTTATCATACACTGAAGCCCAGCCCCAGCCTTCAGCCCGTTAGCCCAACTCCATCAATCACGCACTAGAAGACGGTTGACGCCTATTTCGTTCTGTGATCTGTAGCCCGATCGCTAGTCAATCAAGTCAAGGAGGAAAGAAGTCAAGGAGGAAAGCGGCTAAAAGAAAGTCAAGAAAGAAAGAAAATTCCTCGCCCTAATCAGCAACAGAGAAACCCTCGCCTCGCCTCGCTCGAACGGAGCGGCCATGCCCTGCGCCGCCCAGCCGCCGCCGTCGTCAACAGGCGATTCCCCGCCGCGCCAGCCACCGGGTCCGGCGTCCTAACCACCCGCCTCTTATTCTTCTCCATTTAGTCTAGTTCCAAATTGCAGCGCAGGCACAGAGGCACCCAGGCCAACGCACACTGCGCAGGTAATTTCTAGCCTATCTTGTAATTTTGTTTTCTCATTGGTGTGCTATATTGAGCGCGATGTGTTTGCAAGCGTTGATGATATTAAGATTATATAGTGCTATCAAAAAAATAGGAAACTCAAGGGGCTACTTCCTCATGGTCTTTGTTTTAATGGTATAATATGTGCTCTCTTTTATTTTTTGCAAATTTCATACGAACGATTGACTTAGTCTATGTCAAGTGTCTTGATTTTAGATATGTGTTTTATGTTTGCCCATACAAGTCCTTCAGCTATTGCTGTTGAAGAAATGGTGGCCTCGGATTAAGCAAGTCCTCCCTAACTAGGTACCAACCATGTTCGCAACAATGCAATTTACTAAACTATTTGTTTTAAGGAATTTTCTCTCATGATAATAATAAATTTGAATTTCATTTTAAATGTGAATTTGTGGCATACTTCTAACGCACATTGATTTGTGTGGGAGTATTTGACTTATATTTAGTCAGTTAGTTTTTTTTAGATAGTCAGTTAAGTTTAGCCCTAGGCTGTGGGAAATCCTGGTTCCGCCTCTGGTCGTGTCGTACATACGTAACCACATGTATTTGCTATTGTCTGACAGTGGTGTATGTGCTAAGACATGCTGAGCCGAGACTTCGTTTGGCAGTTTGCATGTGTTTAGACATGTTGAATAATTTTGAATATTTTTTTGAATGGTGAACAAAATTTGAAAAACATGAAAAAAAAACTTTAAACACATTTTGGAATTCTGTTTTTTTAATTACATGATTTTTTTTAAAATTTAAACAATTTTTAAAATTCTGAACCTTTTTGAAAATTTGAACACACTTTGGAGTTCTGAAAAATTTTGAGAATTTATTTTTAAAATTCTGAAGATTTTTTAGAATTTAAATAAAATTTTAAACTCTAAATATTTTTTGAGAATTTAAGCAAAAATTGAAATTCTGAATATTTTTTGAGAATTTGAACAAATTTTGAAATTCTGAATATTTTTTGAGGGTCGGGGCAAGCATGACTGCCTCCATGCACCCTATCTGGGCGTGCTCAACTCAGCATGGCTGAGATGCCTTTTTGCATGAGATGGGCATAATCGAGGTGAGCCTATAGACCCTGCCAAATAGTCAAAATGGGTTCTATAGGAAACTATTGAGCTCACGCACACTACATGCACCCTACAAACACACCCATAGTGTTTGTACTCCTACTCATCATATACGAAGTGTTGTACTGTCTCATGCAATGAGAGCATCAACGGAGCAACACCCCCTTTCTTTCTCTCCTCGTTCTCTCTGCCTGCTCCCTTCCTACTCCTCAAGATCCACTTCCGACGGCCCCTCCCCTCTCCCCCACGGCTTGTCAGCGACGAGTAGGGTAAGAGTCCCATTCCCTCGTGTAGTCTAGGTGTAGCTAGTTTCATGTATGTCCTTTATGGCAGTTTTTGGGGTAAGCTCGTCGATCTGGAGGACCCGACAAACCTTGTTTGTTGCCTATATCGGTGTGGAGCTCATTGTCATCTTTGATGATGATTCCTTTCGACTTGGTTCAAATTCCCATCTCTAACAACCTCTAGTTGATGTGTTGCCTAGATTTGTTCAGATTCCTCTGAATCATAGAGCAATGGCAGTAGTCTGTGGTCAAGTCTCTTCCCTCTTTCTACTCTCATAAATCCCTGTGCTTTCTCCATTTGTTCTCCTCGTTGGTAAGATCATATCCATCTCTAATCCGATGATTTATCTGTTATGCCTTAGATCTGATCTTATAGATCAGATATACTCAGTGCATGAGCAGATGGATCTAGGAACGGCGCATGTTGGGTGGCTTATCTGTTGGCATTAGTTCATCCTCTCCCAGAGGAGGATCCCCTTTATATCTCTTGCATCTAGGCGAGGTTGATCTTGGCTGGTGAACATGAGCCGCTCAGTTTCGATTGCCCTTTAACTTCTTTCGGAGGCCCTGATACGTCTCCGATGTAACTATAATCTTTTTATTGTTTCATGCTATTATCATATCACTTATATATTTTTGGCGAGAATTTAGATAATTTTTATTTGGACTAACTTATTAATATAGTGCCAAAGGCCAGTTCTTGTTTTCTATTGTTTGGGGAATTTTTAGGTGAAAAATTCACGGACCCGAATGACTTGAAAATTATTATCCAAGAATTTGCCTCGTCGCTAACATGTCTGGGTAGATTATTTTTGTCCTATGGGTTAATTGATGATCATAATTGATTTAATTTGTATGTTTTATTTTTTGTTGTCCATTGGCGCCAATCATATGAGTGCACATATATGATTTTACGCTTTAGAGTGTTGCAATATGTGATAGATTTGCTTATGGTGGTCCGCGACAGTGATAGAAATCTAAACCCCACTTCGTGAGTCGTTGCATATGGGATAAGGGGGGCTAATTTAACTTAATGCTAGTATTTGCAGATGCTTGCTAATAGTTTTAATAATAAGTGCATAAAATTCCAAAAAAGGATAGTATGTCAGGAGAGGTCTCTCCCACATATAAACTGCAATGACGAATACCGGTCTAGTTATAAATTTCCCAAGGACAATTTCACACGTCCTATCACCACTTTTCCACACTCGCTATATTTATACTATTGTTATTTATTTAAACAACCCCTAACTATTATTTTCACGTTCTTTATTATCTTTCAAAGTAATTTATTTCTTGTTTCTAAGTAAAACAAATGTTTGGTGCACATAGAGTTGTTCCAGTGGTAAATAGAACTTGAAAGAATAATAATTCTAACTTTAAATTCTCATTGGATTTGACTCTCTTACTTACCAAAAATGTTACAACTGATTCCCTACACTGGGGGTTATGAGGCCCCATCTTGAGTTCTTGGCACTCATGTTGGGGAACGTAGTAATTCAAAAATTTCCTACGATCACGCAAGATCTATCTAGGAGATGCATAGCAACGATACAGGAGAGTGTGCCTGCGTACCCATGTAGACCGAAAGCGGAAGCATTTAGTAACGCGGTTGATGTAGTCGAACGTCTTCACGATCCAAATGATCCAAGTACCAAACGTACGACACCTCCGTGTTCAGCACACGTTCATCACGATGACGTCCCTCGAGCTCTTGATCCAGTACAAGGTCGAGTGAGAGAGTTCCGTCAGCACGACGGCGTGGTGATGGTGTTGATGATGTTACCGGCGCAGGGCTTCGCCTAAGCACTACGATGATATGACCGAGGTTTTAAACTGTGGAGGGGGCACCGCACACGACTAAGAGATTATCTGTTGTGCTTTGGGGTGCCCCTGCCCCCGTATATAAACCAATCCTAGTTGGAGTCCCCTTCCTTTTCCAAGAGGGGGAGAGAGGGAAAGAGGTGGAGGAGAAAGAGGAAAGGGGGGTCGCGCCCCCTCCCCTAGTCCAATTCGGTTTGGGCAAGGGGGGAACGTGCCTCCACCTGGCCGCTGCCTCCTCTATTCCACTAAGGCCCATGAAGGCCCGTTAATCCCTGGGGGGTACCGGTAACCTCCCGGTACTCCAAAAAAATGTCCGAACTCTTCCGAAACCTTTCTAGTGTCCGAACATAACCTTCCAATATATCAATCTTTATGTCTCGACCATTTCGAGACTCCTCGTCATGTCCGTGATCTCATCCGGGACTCCAAAAAAACTTCAGTCATCAAAAACACATAACTCTTAATACAAATTACCATCGAACGTTAAGCATGCGGACCCTACGGGTTCGAGAACTATGTAGACATGATCGAGACACATCTCCGATCAATAACCAATAGTGGAACCTGGATGCTCATAGTGGCTCCTACATATTCTATGAAGATCTTTATCGGTCAAACCGCACAACAACATACGTTGTTCCCTTTGTCATCTATATGTTAGTTGCCCGAGATTCGATCGTCGGTATCATCATACCTACTTCAATCTCGTTACCGGCAAGTCTTTTTACTAGTTCTGTAATGCTTCATCCCACAACTAACTCATTAGTCACATTGCTTGCAAGGCTTATTGTGATGAGCATTACCGAGAGGGCCCAGAGATACCTTTCCGATACACGGAGTGAGAAATCCTAATCTTGATCTATGCCAACCCAACAAACACCTTAGGAGACACTTGTAGAGCATCTTTATAATGACCCAGTTATGTTGTGACGTTTGATAGCACACAAGGTGTTCCTCCGGTATTCGGGAGTTGCATAATCTCATAGTCTGAGGAACATGTATAAGTCAAGAAGAAAAGCAGTAAAGACCTTGTTACGACTCGTCAAAGGACTATTGCCCCTAGCCGTCGCCACCACCAAGGCGACTAGGGAGGCGATCTCTTTCCTCCGATCTTCACCGGCAGGGGCGCTAGCCCCCTCTCCCTTCGGCTGCTCCGGCGGCAGGAGGGAGGGTGACCCCGTTCCTCCGCTCTGTAGTTAGGTTTTGGATTTGTAGGTCGTGGTGCGTCGTTGAGGTGGTGGGAGCGGCGCCCGGACGAATAAATCTGCCTCAACTCCACTCCCACACTGGCGGTGCCCTTCATGGCGGCGTCTCGGAGTTGATGGCATCGTGTCTCTGCCAATCTCACAGATCGGCAATGTTAGGGTTCATGGATGGTGTTGGCGAGGCGGCGGCGGTGACTCCATCAGGTGTGTCTCTCCTTCTGCTCTGTCCCCGTTGCTGTGGCGTTGTCTCCGACGTCATGGTGGAGCAGGGAGGTTTTGTCGTTCAGGAGTACGCGCGGGCGGTTGTCTGTGCAAGTGACAGCTGGAAGATGGAGTTTCTTGTGCTGGGTCTGTGGTCGAAGGCTGGCAGTTCTGATTTCCTCCTCCGACATAGTCGTCATGCGGGGGTGTCAGTTCTGAAGTTCGATGGCGTATCCGGGGACATGTTGCCCCGGTCTGATTCTTTCAATGGCTATGGTTTTGCTTCTGGCAAACTACTTTGGAGGTCCATAAAGCTGCTGATCAGCGATGGAGCCGTGTCGAGCTTGGGTGAAGAGGTGATCTGTCTTTTTACACTTTGGTGGCTGCTTCGGTGGTGTCGAAGGAAAAGGGCAGGCGCTGGTATTTTACATAGGATTTTCCTATTTATCAGTCATGTATGGTCGGTGCTTACGTGCCTTGTAACATGATCTTTATTCTATATAAATGAGACGTGTATTACCATGCAAAAAAAGAAGAAAAGCAGTAGCAATGAAACTGTAACAATCATAATGCTAAGCTAACAGATGGGTCTTGTCCATCACATCATTCTTTAATGATGTGATCCCGTTAATCAAATAACAACACATGTCTATGGTTAGGAAATATAACCATCCACTACTAGGGAAAACCCTAGTAGTAGCGCGGATTTTGTGCCCACTAGTAGCGAAGGGGACCGCGCTACTAATAAGGCGCTACAGCTATTACTTAGCAGTAGCACGTGCGTACACGTGCTACTGCTAAGACACATAGCCGTAGCATGCATCCTCTCCCGCGCTACTGCTAATCTAGCTAGTGCAGCGTGTTTACTATCCGTCGCAACTAGTATTCTTTTTTTAGTGTATTTATACACTATTATACAAATATTGGTACAATACCAGTTATGAGGTTTATATTATTATGTACATAACAGTGTGTCAAATGAAGGTGGATTAGGTTCAAGTGGAGGCAATATGTGGTGCATGTTAAAAGTATACTACTAATCCAAACTTGATCTAGTTTGGACTAATAGTACTTTCGATGTGCACCACATGTTGCCTCCACTTGAATCTAATCCGCCAGCACAAGCTATTTAATCATCATCATAGTCATAACACCAACAATAGTTATTTAATCATCATAGTCATAGTGTAGCACATCATCATCTTCAAACTCATTCTAGCTAGCTAATCACCACCAACACTTGCTACGGTAGCTATCTAATCACCACCAACACTAGCTAATAATAATCATCATAGTCATTACCACAAACACTAGCTATTTAATCATCATAGTCATAGTGTAGCACATCATCATCTTCAAACTCATTTCTAGCTAGCTAATCACTCGTGCTGCTCTCTCTTAGGTAAAATAACATAAAACATGTGTAGCACTCCTGCTTCATCAAGTTGGAGCATGCAGATGAACCTGTCTCCTAATCATGGGCTGCGCTTCTGATTGCTGCCCCCTAGTACTTCTCTGCAATCGTTCACAATTTTGCTCCAGTCTTTCACTATTAAGCATTCCTCGCTATTAGAAATCCTGAATGCACTAAAGTGCATTGTAGGATATCTTGGTTGTAAGCTAACAATTCTCATGCGACCTTTAGTCTCGATCCAATGAGGCACAACATTCAGCGGGAGTCCCTGTTGAAGAACATCGTATATTAACATACTTAGCAATGAAGTTTAGCTTAAAAAATAATGTATGCAAAAGATGCACCGAGGAAAAATAGTAAAAATCTTACCATCTTTCCTAAATAGATGTGATTGTAGTTCAGTACGAACACTATTGGTCACACATTTTGAGTACTAAGATTTTTAAGTCCAGAAAAATAATTTGTCTTGACAGTATGAAGATCCTCAAGCCATGAAACATAATGACTTATCTCCTCACAGTTTAGTTCAGCCCCGGGACAGTAGTAGGTCCTGTCTACCAAGCGCTGGACATGTTTGCTTGATTGGAAATAAGCTGTCAATAGAAACTAGTTGTCAACTATTTTTGAATAAACAATATCAAAGACATAAATATGGTTGAGAAACTCACATAATGGTAGAACTGGAGGTGCCTGCACATCGACCCAGATGTCGATATTACCTTCAATATCATCTTCTGGACGAATATCAAAGGTGATAACCATATCAGGCTCAAATGCATAAGTCTTGCATAGTGCTTGCCAAGTTTTGCATCCAAAATAGGTATAGGTATCTGCGTTGTGTAATTTTGCATGGAAAATACAACCATGCTCGGTCTTCAAGTAAACTCTCTTTACCTCCATAGTAGTTTTCATAGGACTGAAACCTATCTTATCCAAGACAAAAACTCTTGCATGGCAGGCGATACGCTAGTAGAATAGTAAAATAAATAAATTATAAGTTGAAGCAAATGAAGCAGATATCATGCTTAATTACGAAAAAAGACTTGTCGTTGTGACTTACTGTATCCACTTCGAAGGTGTTATCCCGCTTGATGCTGAAGTGCCTACTACCAACTAGGTGAGGCCTGTCGCACAGGCCGCGCTCGTCTTCGCAGTCTTTGCAAATACCGAAATCCTTTTCGTCGTCAGACATTTCCTATGTTCATAGTTGAAACATTAATTGAAAATCAATCGAAGACAACTACCAGCATACTCAACACACAAATCCGGGGCACTCAATATTTCCTACATATTCTGGCACAAGTCATGCCAAAATTCACGAAAAAAAATCCGGCATGACCTTTGCTAAAATAGGACATATCGAGCGCCTGAAATTTGCCGGAACGGAAATGAATCAACACTCCGGCAAAACATAGGCCACTCGGAGGTGTAACCTGCAAACATGACCAGCCACTTGGGCAAGCATGTATCCTATTTGAGCAACACATGATATACATTTCAGAATATCTTATAGGACTCATATTGACATGAGCATTCAATAAGCAAAACCAAATCGTAAAATAAATAAGTATTCAAATTAGCATGCATTCGATAAGAAAAAGTAAATCATCTCTTGCGTCCATAATTCGTCGAATATTATAACTAATACATCCCGAATAGTATCATACATATAACATCATTAATACAACTAAAACCCTAGCGAACGACGGGTATCGGCGTGGGCGGTGGACACCCAAAGAGAGGGAACCATCGCAGGATCATAGATCCAGTGAGATCCCTGGAGAACCTCCCAGGTATTGGAGAACCTGTGCTCCAGCGCAAACAAGTAGCAATGGACGTGCGCATCCTCCTCGCTGACACGGCGACGTACCACCTCTATGGGGTCCTCAAGCCTCTCGACCGTCACTAGCCCACTCGACCGGCACCAAAGAAGGTTCGGGTCAACGAGGGGCTGGCTCCTCACCAAGCTGCGCCCCCCGGTAGGTAGCGCCTCCCAGTACCAACCCGGCGGAGCCCAGTCCCGAACATGGCACATCTGGTCAAGCAGGTGTCCTCCACCGAGTCGACGATGAGAATGCGTGATAGGCATCGTCGACGTCAGTGCGGGAAAATTTTGCTTTAACAAAAAAAATAACAACAAATTGCTTTAACTAAAAATAAAATTGCAATAAATAAAAATAAACTAGTACCTAGTTCTTACTAACTAATTAGTCCATAGGAACTACTGCCCTAATTACCATCTAATTTGGTGAACCTAGGGGTGGAAAGTGGTAGCGGATATTCCAATTATCCAACTTAAAAGTGAAATAAGTGGTCAAATTTTACTCGTTTTATGATTAATCTTAGAAATTATAATGCATTACAATAGTGTTTATTCATCATCTAAGAAAACATCCGAGCTGCATCCTGATACGTCTCCAACGTATCTATAATTTTTGATTGCTCCATGCTACTTTATCTACTATTTTAGACTATATTGGCCTTTATTTTCCACTTTTATATTATTTATTTTTGGGACTAACCTATTAACCGGAGGCCCAGCCCAGAATTGTTGTTTTTTGCCTATTTCAATATTTCGAAGAAACAGAATACCAAACGGAGTCCAAACGGAATGAAACCTTCGGGAACTTGATTTTCTCACCGAACATGATCCAGGAGACTTGGACCCTGCTCCAAGGAACAACCGAGGAGGTCACGAGGGTGGGGGGCGCGCCCTCCCCCTGGGCGCGCCCCCTACCTTATGGGCCCCTGTTGCTCCACCGACGTACTCCTTCCTCCTATATATACCTACGTACCCCCGACAGATCAAATACGGAGCCAAAAACCTAATCCCACCGCCGCAACCTTCTGTATCCACGAGATCCCATCTTGGGGCCTGTTCCGGAGCTCCGCCGGAGGGGGCATCCACCACAGAGGGCTTCTACATCAACACCATAGCCTCTCCGATGAAGTGTGAGTAGTTTACCTTAGACCTTCGGGTCCATAGTTAGTAGCTAGATGGCTTCATCTCTCTTTTTGGATCTCAATACAATGTTCTCCCCCTCTCTTGTGGAGATCTATTCGATGTAATCTTCTTTTTGCGGTGTGTTTGTTGAGACCAATGAATTGTGGGTTTATGATCCAGCTTATCTATGAATAATATTTGAATCTTCTATGAATTCTTTTATGTATGATTGAGTTATCTTTGCAAGTCTCTTCGAATTATCCGTTTGGTTTGGACAACTAGATTGGTAGTTCTTGCAATGGGACAAGTGTTTAGCTTTGGGTTCAATCTTGCGGTGTCCTTTCCCAGTGACAGTAGGGGCAACAAGGCACGTATTGTATTGTTGCCATCGAGGATAACAAGATGGTTTTTTTTATCATATTGCATGAATTTATCCCTCTACATCATGTCATCTTGCTTAAGGCGTTACTCTGTTTTTAACTTAATACTCTAGATGCATGCTGGATAGCGGTCGATGAGTGGAGTAATAGTAGTAGATGCAGAATCGTTTCAATCTACTTGTCTCGGACGTGATGCCTATACACATGATCATACCTAGATATACTCATAACTATGCTCAATTCTGTCAATTGCTCAACAGTAATTTGTTCACCCACCATAGAATACTTATGCTCTTGAGAGAAGCCACTAGTGAAACCTATGGCCCCCGAGTCTATTCTCATCATATCAGTCTCCATTACTTTAATACTTGCTTTGTTTTTACCTTGCCTTTTACTTTTCACTTTGCATCTCTATATCAAAAATACCAAAAATATTATTTATCATCTCTATCAGATCTCACCCTCGTAAGTGACCGTGAAGGGATTGACAACCCCTAATCGCATTGGTTGCGAGTAGCTATCGTTTTGTGTAGGTACGAGGGACTCGTGCGTGATCTCCTACTGGATTGATACCTTGGTTCTCAAAAACTAAGGGAAATACTTACGCTACTTTGCTGCATCATCCTCTCCTCTTCGGGGAAATCCAACGCATTGCTCAAGAGGTAGCAAGAAGAATTTCTGGCGCCGTTGCCGGGGAGTTTGCGCAAAAGTCAACCATACCAAGTACCCATCACAATCCCTATCTCTCGCATTACATTATTTGCCTCTTGTTTTCCTCTTCCCCACTTCACCCTTGCTGTTTTATTCGCCCTCTCTTTCCCAATCTCCTCCTCTCTTTCCCTTTTGCCTTTTTGTTTGCTCATGTATTAGTTCGTTCACCTTGTCACTATGAGGGAGGGAGACAATCTAAAAGACGCTTGGTATAGAATTTGCAATGCTCAAAATAGATCTACCAGGAAGCAATCTACTTCAGTTCTTCTTCGTAATTTTTATGTAGGTGATAATCCTTGGTTTAGATATATCCTTGATACCATTACCGGAGGGAATTTTTTGGGTAGCCATACTTTTGATTCTTATAATGCTTTAATAGATTTTTTTTGGCTCACCACCTCCTTTGATTAATGGAACTATGCTAACTTTGGAGCATGTTATGCAAAGACTTGAAATTATTGAGAATAAAGTTGCTACCATTGAATCAATTTAAAATTTTGATAAAAATATCCACAATCAAATTACCCAATATGGATCTAAGGTAGGAACGACTTTGAAAAATATTAAAGAAAAAGAACCCATAGTTAACGAGAAAATAAATCTAGATTCCACAAGAATCGATAAACTTGAGGGTATCATTACCAACTTGGGAACCACTTTTTCTTCCGTACAAAACACTCCAAGTTCGTCTACTAAAAAACCTAAGCGTACTTATGTTCCTAAGAGTAAGGGTGAATCATCTAGTAAGGAAACTGCGGATCTTAAATCTATAAGTGTTCATCCCAATCTTTTTGCCATCATTAAGGAACCATTTGCTATGAATGAATTTTTCGATCTTGTGCCTAAGAATTTTATAATTACTAGAAAAAAAGAAATTTCTAAGAAAGATAGATGCCTCATTGAAGAATTGCCTACCAAAGATGGCAAAACCTAGATCTATCCTTGCTTTTATGCCTAGCTAGGGGCGTTAAATGATAGCGCTTGTTAGGAGGTAACCCTTGTTTTTGCTTCTGTTTAGGAATAAATAATCCATCTAGCCTCTGGTTAGATGTGGTTTTATGTTTTAATTAGTGTTTATGCCAAGTAGAACCTATAGGATAACCTACGATGATAGTTGATTTGATTCTGCTGAAAAACAGAAACTTTGCGCTCACGAGAAACAATTCAATAAATCACAGAAACATGATTTTGCATTAATTATTTTTGCTGCTGATCAATAAACAAATTTTCCAGTACATCCTATTTTGGTAGAATTTTTAGAGTTCCAGAAGTTTGCGTTAGTTACAGATTTCTACAGACTGTTCTGTTTTTGACAGATTCTGTTTTTCGTGTGTTGTTTGCTTATTTCAATGCATCTATGGCTTATATATTAGTTTATAAACCATAAGGAAGTTGGAATACAGTAGGTTTAACACCAATATAAAAAAGAATGAGTTCATTACAATACCTTAAAGTAGTCTTTTTTTTCTTTCACTAACGGAGCTCACGAGATTTCTGTTGAGTTTTGTGTTGTGAAGTTTTCAAGTTTTGGGTGAATTCTTTTGATGGATTATGGAACAAGGAGTGGCAAGAGCCTAAGCTTGGGGATGCCCATGGCATCCCCAAGATAATCCAAGGACACCAAAAATTCAAAGCTTGGGGATGCCCCGGAAGGCATCCCCTCTTTCGTCTACTTCCATCGATAATTTACTTGGAGCTATATTTTTATTCACCACATGTTATGTGTTTTGCTTGGAGTGTCTTGTATTATTTGCGTCTTTCCTTGTTAGTTTACCACAATCATCCTTGCTGTACACACCTTCTGAGAGAGCCATACACAAATTGGAATTTGCTAGAATACTCTATATGCTTCACTTATATCTTTTGAGCTTGATAGTTTTGCTCATAGTGCTTCACTTATACCTTTTGAGCGTGATAATTTTTACTCTAGTGCTTCACTTAGATATTTTAGAGCATGGTGGTGGATTTGTTTTAAAGAAACTATTGACCTCTCATGCTTCACTTAGATTATTTTGAGAGTTGTTAATAGCATGGTAATTTGCTTAAATGTTAATATACTTGGTATTCAAGATATGTGAAACTTTCTTTTGAGTACGTTGAATATTAAGATAAGTTTGATGCTTGATAATTGTTTTGAGATATGGAGGTGATAATATCAAAGCAATGCTAGTTGGGGTGATTATGAATTTAAAGAATGCTTGTGTTGAAGTTTGTGATCCCCGTAGCATGCACGTATGGTGAACCGCTTTGTGATGAAGTTGGAGCATAATTTTATTTATTGATTGTCTTCCTTATGAGTGGCGGTCGGGGACGAGCGATGGTCTTTTCCTACCAATCTACCCCCTAGGAGTATGCGTGTAGTGCTTTGGTTTTTGATGACTTCTAAATTTTTGCAACAAGTGCATGAGTACTTTTGATTAATGTTGAGTCCATGGATTATACACACCCTTTCACCCTTCCACCATTGCTAGCCTCTCTAATACCGCGCACTTTTCGCTGGTATCATACACCCACCATATACCTTCCTCAAAACAGCCACCATACCTACCTATCATGGCATTTTCATAGCCATTCCGAGATATATTGCCATGCAACTTTCCACCGTTCCGTTCATATGACACACATTACTTTTGTCATATTGCTTTTTGCATGAACATGTAGTTGACATTGTATTTGTGGCAAGGCCACCTTCATAATTTTCATACATGTTGCTCTTGATTCATTGCATATCCAGGTACACCGCCGGAGGCATTCATATAGAGTCATATTTTGTTCTAAGTATCGAGTTGTAATTGTTGAGTTGTAAGAAAAATAAAAGTGTGATGATCATCATTATTAGAGCATTGTCCCAGTGAGGAAAGGATGATGCAGACTATGATTCCCCCATAAGTCGGGATGAGACTCCGGACAAAATATAAAAAAAAGAGGCCAAAAAAAGAGAAAAGGCCCAAATAAAAAAAATATGAGAGAAAAAGAGAGAAGGGACAATGCTACTATCCTTTTACCACACTTGTGATTCAAAGTAGCACCATGATCTTCATGATAGAGAGTCTCATATGTTGTCACTTTCATATACTAGTGGGAATTTTTCATTATAGAACTTGGCTTGCATATTCCAATGATGGGCTTCCTCAAAAGTGCCCTAGGTCTTCGTGAGCAAGCAAGTTGGATGCACACCCACTTAGTTTCTTTTGTTGAGCTTTCATATATTTATAGCTCTAGTGCATCTGTTGCATGGCAATCCCTACTCACTCACATTGATATCTATTAATGGGCATCTCCATAGCCCGTTGATACGCCTAGTTGATGTGAGATTATCTTCTCCTTTTTGTCTTCTCCACAACCACCATTCTATTCCACATATAGTGCTATGTCCATGGCTCACGCTCATGTATTGCGTGAAAGTTGAAAGAGTTTGAGATTACTAAAGTATGAAACAATTGCTTGGCTTGTCATCGGGGTTGTGCATGATTAAATACTCTATGTGATGAAGATAGAGCAACAACCAGACTATATGATTTTGTAGGGATAACTTTCTTTAGCCATGCTATTTTGAGAAGACATGATTGCTTTGATTAGTATGCTTGAAGTATTATTACTTTTATGTCAATATGAACTTTTGTCTTGAATCTTTCGGATCTGAATATTCATACTACAATTAAGAAGATTTACATTGAAATTATGCCAAAGTATCACTCCGCATCAAAAATTCTTTTTTATCATTTACCTACTCGAGGACGAGTAGGAATTAAGCTTGGGGATGCCTGATACGTCTCCAACGCATCTATAATTTTTGATTGCTCCATGCTACTTTATCTACTATTTGGACTATATTGGGCTTTATTTTCCACTTTTATATTATATTTGGGACTAACCTATTAACCGGAGGCCCAGCCCAGAATTGCTGTTTTTTGCCTATTTCAGTATTTCGAAGAAACATAATATCAAACGGAGTCCAAACAGAATGAAACCTTTGGGAACGTGATTTTCTCACCGAACGTGATCTAGGAGACTTGGACCCTGCTCCAAGGAAGAACATAGGAGGTCATGAGGGTGGGGGGCGCGCCCTCCCCCTAGGCGCGCCCCCTACCTCGTGGGCCCCCTGTTGCTCCACCGACGTACTCCTTCCTCCTATATATACCTACGTACCCTCGACAGATCAAATACAGAGCCAAAAACCTAATTCCACCGCCGCAACCTTCTGTATCCATGAGATCCCATCTTGGGGCCTATTCCGGAGCTCCGCCGGAGGGGACATCCACCACGGAGGGCTTCTACATCAACACCATAGCCTCTCCGATGAAGTGGGAGTAGTTTACCTCAGACCTTCGGGTCCATAGTTAGTAGCTAGATGGCTTCTTCTCTCTTTTCGGATCTCAATACAATGTTCTCCCCCTCTCTTGTGGAGATCTATTCGATGTAATCTTCTTTTTGCGGTGTGTTTGTTGAGACCGATGAATTGTGGGTTTATGATCCACCTTATCTATGAATAATATTTGAATCTTCTCTGAATTCTTTTATGTATGATTGAGTTATCTTTGCAAGTCTCTTCGAATTATCCGTTTGGTTTGGCCAACTAGATTGGTAGTTCTTGCAATGGGAGAAGTGTTTAGCTTTGGGTTCAATCTTGCGGTGTCCTTTCCCAGTGATAGTAGGGGCAGCAAGGCACGTATTGTATTGTTGCCATCGAGGATAACAAGATGGATTTTTTATCATATTGCATGAATTTATCCCTCTACATCATGTCATCTTGCTTAAGGCGTTACTCTGTTTTTAACTTAATACTCTAGATGATAGCGGTCGATGAGTGGAGTAATAGTAGTAGATGCATTATCGTTTCGATCTACTTGTCTCGGACGTGATGCCTATACACATGATCATACCTAGATATACTCATAACTATGCTCAATTCTGTCAATTGCTCAACAGTAATTTGTTCACCCACCGTAGAATACTTATGCTCTTGAGAGAAGCCACTAGTGAAACCTATGGCCCCCGGGTCTATTCTCATCATATCAATCTCCATTACTTTAATACTTGCTTTGTTTTTACCTTGCCTTTTACTTTTCACTTTGCATCTCCATATCAAAAATACCAAAAATATTATTTATCATCTCTATCAGATCTCACCCTCGTAAGTGACCGTGAAGGGATTGACAACCCCTAATCGCGTTGGTTGCGAGTAGCTATCGTTTTGTGTAGGTACGAGGGACTCGTGCATGATCTCCTACTGGATTGATACCTTGGTTCTCAAAAACTGAGGGAAATACTTACGCTACTTTACTGCATCATCCTCTCCTCTTCGGGGAAATCCAATGCAGTGCTCAAGAGGTAGCAAGAAGAATTTCTGGCACCGTTGCCGTGGAGTTTGCGCAAAAGTCAACCATACCAAGTACCCATCACAATCCCCATCTCTCGCATTACATTATTTGCATCTCGTTTTCCTCTCCCCCACTTCACCCTTGCCGTTTTATTCGCCCTCTCTTTCCCAATCTCCTCCTCTCTTTCCCTTTTGCCTTTTTGTTTGCTCTTGTGTTAGTTCGTTCACCTTG
This sequence comes from Triticum dicoccoides, assembly GCF_002162155.2. Lineage (NCBI taxonomy): Eukaryota > Viridiplantae > Streptophyta > Magnoliopsida > Poales > Poaceae > Triticum > Triticum dicoccoides. Next base: position 579,591,259 of record NC_041389.1, on the reverse strand, counting down.
TCACTATGACTAGTCTCTTACCTTCTCCGTTATTTTGAGAGTTGTTAATAGCATGGTAATTTGCTTAAATGTTAATATACCTGGTCTTGATCATCATGGCTTGCATCATGTGCACCTCGCGAGGTACCCCTCGCCTTGATCTCTCCACCTCCTCGCGAGCTTGCCTGGTGAGGCCGCCCCTGAGGAGGCCTTGCGTCATTTGCCCCGCGAGGCTTGGCCCCTCGCGAGGGTCTTGAACTTTGGTTGATGAAGACGGGCCGCACTGGGCCATTGCTGAGCCACGCCGCTGGTCGCAAGAAGGCAAGTGTGGATACCCCCATATCCAGAGCACCGACAGTAGCCCCTGGGCCCAAGGCTCGCTCGGACTTGGCTTAGCAGCGAAGCCAAAGGGCAAGTGCGGAGCGCCGCGGGCCCCAACAGCCTGCGGCCTTGGTTGACGCGTGGCGACTAATTGGACGTGGGCGTCTCCACTCCCCCACGTTGCCTCGGCAACTGCCCGATTTGACGAGTGCCTGCTGGATGCAAAAAAGAGTCATCATTACCTGTGATCGTGGAGGCCGGCGGTTGGCCTCCTCTGGACTATAACTACAGAGAGGCGTGAGCCCCCGTTGTCCATCTCTCCTTGCTCCGCATGCTTCTTCTCTCTTGCTCCTCCTCTTCTCTTGATGCCAATGGCATCGATCCGCTAGTTCTCAGCCGAAGAGAAAGGAAAGACCCCCGTGAGGGGCCTGACCCGCTCATGCGGAAGAAACGGCCAGTCCCGCGCCGCCGTGACGAGGTTGCGCGGCCGGAGATGACGAGGCCTTGGTACGAGCGACCACCTCCTGGGTTCCCGCTACCCCTACACCGGGCCGAGGGCCTTGGAGAAGGAGACAATGAGCGCCGCCATCCGTGCCACAAGCAAGGTCGACGAGCCACGGCAGGGCACGCCGTTGCTCCCGGAGTCCACGCCGCGGACTCCCCTCACGAGCTGGTGCTCCATGCCGTGATGACTCCAAGCACCTGGATCTGCTTCCCTCCATTATTCACCTTAGAGATGCCGCCGAGGGGGCCTCTCGAGCTTTGGCTGTAGCACGCCAACTGCGGTGCCCCGACGACCGGAGCGGAGGTTGAAGTTGTTGCTCCAGGCAAGGTTTTCATGACGCGCGGCTGGGGCGAGATTGCCCGGGTCTGCCGAACAGGGGGTGCCCTCGTGATTCACTTTGAATACGATGGCACCTCCTTGATGCTCTTCAAGGTCTTTGACGCAGAAGGCCGCCAGCTGGAGTGCTGCCTCATAGGAGGCAGCCAGGACACTAACGTGGCAAGGGCTAGGCCTGCCACCCGCTTCTCCAACGGCTCCTCTGGCAGCAGCGACGATGCTTGGGAGTCCAGCGATTCTCCTGAGCTCCTCATGACTGCGGAGATGAGCAACGACAGCTATGTGCCCCCGAGCTCGTGTCGTGCCCAGAACAAGATGGCTGCATCAGGATGCCGGCGCAGCTGATCTGGATGAGGTTGGCGCCGGCCTCTCATGACCCACTGTTGACGATGGCGTCGACCATGGATGCGCATGTAGTTAGAGCTCCTTAGGATTCGCGTCTTTCGTTCCCTGCGAGGAATCGAGAAAATACCTCGCGGGGGCATGTAAAGGGTCCGTGATATCTTTTGCTGATATTATCCTCATTATGAAACGGTGTGAATGCCTGTCCTGTCCTGGCTTGGTTCCCCCTTTCTAATCTTGCAACGACTCGGTGCTCTATGCTGACAGGTCCCGGTCCCAGGCAGGCTTCAGCCGTTGCTAGTATGCCAGGTCATGATGCCGTGGTCAAGGCCAAGAGGTAAGCGGCCCAAGGTCCAGTAAGAGCCCCCGAGGCGCGATTCTCAAGAGGTCCCCTTTAGCGCAGAAGTAGCTGCTGAGAGATGAGAAAGGAAGGCAACATTGCCATCACAGAGCTGCATTAGGTGGAGATTCCGTGTCGCATTGATTAGCTATCGCGGACGCGAAACTTATCTCGAAGGCATGCAGTCGTTCCATCGCGTTGCGCCGGACTTGGACATCGGCAGCTGGGATGCAGCTGGGTTAGGCTCTCGCGAGCTTCTCCTCTCTTCCCACACTCGCCTTAGTGCTCTACGTCCTCAGGTCCCGGCCCTCGAGCGAGCTCAGCCGCCGCTGGTATGCCAGGTCACGATGCCGTGGACAAGGCCAAGGGGTGAGGGCAGGAGAGCCAGTAAGAGCTCCTGAGTCGCGATGCTTAGGAGCTCCCCTTTTAACACGCAAGCGGATCGCGCGGGAAAGAAAGAGGGAGCTCGTGGCGCCACCCGCTGTTGACCTCAGGGGGTTCCTGTAAACCAACACGAGAGAAGCACGAGTTGCCATTATGGTTGCCGGCCGGCCATTGGTCGCTTCGAGAGAGTGGTGAGGGCACTGAGGGCCTAGTGAGGTGATGCTTGTGGGGCTACCGCGGGCCAGAGCTCGACCAGTCAGATTTGTCGGCGTTACAGGGACGGACCCATGCATAAGCGCCGTGCCAGCATAAGTAGCTCCACGGGTAGGTGTCAATCGAGCAAGTGATAACCACAGGCAGGTTAAGCATGGAAGGCAAATCAGCTTAGATAAAAGCAGGAAGGGATACATGCCACTGGGTCAGGCCCGAGCGGCTTAGGGGATGATGCAACCCGAGGGGCGCCCCCCCAGCAAGGTGAACTAAAGACATAAGCAAAAGGGATACATGCTGCAGGGACAAACCCACGCGACCTGGGAATAATGCAGCCTGAGGGCGCTCCCAGCTGAAATGAACTCGGAAGATGTCACCTGGCACCGTTGTAGAGGGGTGTCTTGGAGTAGCTGAAGATGCGCGGCGAAGAGACTGGCCCTCACGAGCCACCGGAGCCCTGAGCCTCGGGAGGCTCTGGGGGCCCAGGCAGTTCCTCGAGGACCGTCTCCACCTCCGCCAGGACCGCGTGATGCCTGGCCTCCTGAGCCGCCAAAATGCTCTGCAGGTGTCGCTGGTGGATGGCAGCCGCGTTCGACAAGCCGAAAGGCATGCGAACGTAGCTGTGCGACGGACCCTCGCAACGTCCCACGCGCGAAGGCTAGAGGCGCTCCTGATACGCGGCCCGATTGAGACCCGGTAGGTCGATGCAGATGCGCAGCCCACCATCCTCGCCTGGATGGGGAGCTATGCCAGGTAGGCGACGATCGCCGCATATGAATCTTGATTCCTGAAGCTCGTGAGTGGCCTTGGTGATGAACTCTTGAGGGTTGGGCCTTCCTTGCCCCATGCCTTCCTGAGGGGAACATGCTGTGAAGCACGCCTCCAAGTGGTGCTCGAGGGCCTCCCTCGTGATCTTGGCAAAGTCTGAGAACCTCCAAAAGAGAGCCTCTAAGCCATGCCCGAGGAGGGCACCGGGCGCGCCTTCCTATGCAATGGAGGGAGGCGCCCCTTGCACGGGCGCAGATCCTGATGCGACACCTCCGGAGATGTCAACCTCCTGAGGCCTTGAGCCGGGCGATGTTTTCTTCTTCTTGGGAACTACCTCAGGAGGCTTCTCGCTCTTGCAGTCTGGGTCCTAAATTGATGCAGCTTGAAAGGCGCGCTTGAGCAAGCACACCGCATCCTTTTCTTCACAGGGGACTATGATTATTCCGCCGCTTCCTGGCAGCTTGAGGACATTGTAGCCATGGTGGGTCACCGCCATGAACTTGGCCATGGCCGGATACCCGAGGACAGCATTGTATGACAGGCGAATATAGGCGACGTCAAAGTCGATGAGCTCGGTATGGTAGTTGTTGCACTATTCGAAAGTGACACGGAGGCGGACCTGCCCTATCAGGGTAGTGGAGCCGTCAGTAACTCCTAAGAAAGGCTTGGTAGACTGGAGTTGATCATATGGCACTTGAAGGTTGTCAAACATCTCGACGGATAGGACTTTGAGGCCTGCCCCGCCGTCGATTAGGGTCCTGGTAACTTGCACATTGCTGATGATTGGGGAGCAAAGCATTGGAAGGACACCAGCTATGGCCGCACACTTGAGTTGGTCTGCTGAGCTGAAAGTGATGGCGCGCGTGGACCATCTGAGCGTGCGCGTGGCTTCAAGCTTGGGGAGGACTGCATTCACCTCGCGAGCAAACTACTTGAATATGCGCTGAGAGGCTGGTGCCTGGGCGCCATCCAAGATGCAAGCGATAGCACGCGGCTCCTGGAAGCCCCCAGCCCCCTCGTCCTGGTGGTGGTCATTATTCCTCCTTGACGATGGCAGCGGAGGAAGACCTGCGTTTCCCTGTGGGTGGTCCTCGAGAGGCTGATCCCTCCAGGCTCCCTCGCGAGGCTGGTCCTGCCAGCGATCCTCACGAGGTCGGTCACGCCACTCCCGGCGAGGGCCTCAGTCGTCCCATCATCCTCCGCCTCTTCCTCCTCCTCGGCCATAGCCCCGGTCGTTACGCTCGGGGCATCGACCGACGTGTCCCTCTCGAACGGCTCTGAGCTCCTGTCATTCGTTGGTGTTGTGGGTGTAGACGTTGTGGTAGGCGCAGAATCGGCTACCCTTGGACGACTTCGTCTGGTCCCTGCCATGCTTCGTGTCTGGTTCTACTGCAAGCATGACTGCTCCTTTGCGCTTCATGTCCTTGGCCTTGGTCTTCTTCTCTTCTGGGTCAGCAGCTGGAAGCTCGAGGAGGAAGAGGCGTCCCTCCTCAGCTCTTGCGCACCTGGTTGCCAGGTTGAACAGCTCCAGAGACGTGCAAAGATCCTCGTGGATGGCGAGCTCCTCCTTCATCTTGACGTCACAGACGCCATCGGAGAACGCTGAGATGATGGCCTCCTCTGTCACCCTGGGAATCTTGAGGCGAGCGCCGTTGAAGCGCTGATGTACTTCTGCAGGGTCTCTCCAGGCTGCTGCTTGATGCAGTGCAGGTCACCCATGGCCGGAGGGCGTTCGTGAGTGCCCTAGAAGTTGGCAATGAAACAGCTGCGCATCTCTTCCTAAGAGGAGATTGAGCCGAGAGGCAGGTTCAGGAGCCAGGTGCAGGCACCATCCTTGAGCGCCATGGGAAACCAGTCTGCCATGACCTTTTCGTCTCCGCTTGCCGCCTCGATGCCCAGCTTGTACAGCTGCAGAAACTCCGCGGGGTCAGCGATGCCGTTGTAGCGAGGAGGCAGGTCCGGCTTGAACTTGCCGGGCCAGGCGACGCTACGCAGCTCGGTTGTGAAGGCGCGGGAGCCTACCTTGGCCACCGGAGCTTTTTGCAGACTCGGGGCCTGCTCTTGATGGTTCCCACGTGCCGCCGCCAGGGGCAACGCGGGGTCTTGGCGTGCCAGTGCAGGGACGCGGTCTTGCCGTGCTGGTGCAGGGAGCACGTGAGCGCCTTCTTGAGGCCGAGGGATTTCTTGACAGCTTCTTTCTTGCCGCGCGGGCGCTGGACACGGTGGGTCACGTCCGGGAGCCGCGCGCCTTGGAGCCAGGGCGCCTTCTTGGGATGGAGGTGGCGGAGGCACCCCCTGAGCCGCATCGCCCATGCAGGACGGAGGGCGGGGCAGCGAGAGGGACGGTGCAGGAGAGCCCCCTGCGGCACTGACAAGCTCGGTGATGCGAGCGAGCCACTCCTCGTAGAGGTCGTTGACGAGACGGTAGTGCAGGAACTCACGTGCTAGGAGCAACATGTCCTACGCGTCTGTGGGGGCGCGACGAGCGTGAGACAACGAACCAGCTGGGGTCAGCGACGGCAATTCTAAGCTAACACGATGAACAACACAAGGCACACAAGGTTTATACAGGTTCGGGCCACCGTTGTGGTGTAATACCCTACTCATGTGTGTGGTGTGGTGGATTGCCTCTTGGGCTGATGATGAACAGTACAAAGGAAGAACAACCTTGCGAGGAGAGGTGTTCTTGTGGTGGTGGTGTGTAGATTAGCTAGTTTCGGATCTCCTTTCTACTATGATGGCTATCTCTATTTATAGAGGCTCTGGTCCTGTCGGTGTACTAGAGTAGGGGTACCCTTGTATCCCGAACTTGTGCACGGGCAGTTGCAGCGCCGCGCGGCAAGGCTTGCCGGACGACCTCCAGAGTCCTCCGCGGGTTCCTTTGGAGCCATTCAAGAACAAAGCATTCAAGATGAAGAGACAAGGCCCCGGCAAGAGGATCTTTCCGGGAAGAGACAAGGCCCCGGCAAGAGGAGCTTGCCGGGAAGGCCAACCACGGCACTTCAAGAAACTTGCCACGATGCACCGCACGTCCCGGCAAGGTCCGGTGAGCGACAAGCTTCTGGACTCGACAAGACGACGACCCCGACAAGGTACTCGCCGGGGGCCCGCTGCCACTCTATACCCACGCTCCAGCGCACCCACCCGCGTGTCGCCATGAGGCTTCCTCAGGGGCGCGTGGCGGGAGCCTATGCAGCCAGGGGTACGCGGTGGCAAGCGGAGATGAAGAGAAGGCCATCGTGGCAAACGGTGGCGCTCCTAACGGTCACTTTTTGCACTGTTTAGGCAACTCAGACAGGCATTCAATGACCTTGTCCCCTGCCGTCAGAGTTAGGTAGGGTGCATTGTGTCCACAGTAGCGGTAGCTGCACCTACCGCATCCTTTTCCATTTTTACCCTTCTAGTCTACGTTGCCACCTGTCGGTGATCCCTTGAAAGTATAAAAGGAGGCCCAAGCGCAACGTAGAGGGGGTTCGGCTCATTCGAAACATCAGGAACACTCTCACTCTCGGTCTGGCAGCGTCCATCGCTCCTGAGCAAGAATTCAATACACACAGACAAGCAGCAGTAGGGTTTTATACATCCGTGTGGCCCGAAGCTGGGTAAAACCGCTCGCGTGTACTGCCTCGATCCGCTCTTTGCGCGGCCTCTGCCCCCCTCCGAACCAAAAGGGGCCCGGTCCCCATAGGTGTTGGTGGATTAGTTTCCCCGACATCTTTGGCGCGCCAGGTAGGGGGGCGTCGAGATTGTGCGAACCCGATCCGGCGTGCACGCGAGATAAATCTTCATCGTCTTCATCGACATGCCACTGAAGAAGAAGAATTCGGAGGCAGCTGTTCCGTCTGTGTCGCTTTCACCGCCTCCGGAGCAAACGGGTGGTGGAGTCGACGCCGGCGGAAGAATGGGCGTCGACGAGGGAGCCCTCAGTGCGGCCAAGTCCAAGGACAAGGCGGCACAGACCTCAGCGTCCATGCACGCACCGCGCCCCTCTCAGGAGGCGCGGGACCAGCAGCGTCATGGCGTTCGCAGCACCATACGTCCGCTGGGCCAAGATCAAGCTGGTGGTTCTCATGGCGCTCAAGACCAACATGCACGTCAACATGCTGGCTCGAGCGAAGTACGGTCGCCTGGACGGGGCACTGCTCCTTCTAACGTGGTTAGGAGTCCGAGCACGCCCCACTCCTCGCACCGTTCACCTCCGCCGCCCACCACTCCAGCAGAAGCCTTGGCGCGAGCTCAACTGCTCCTAGACTATCCTTCGACGGCGGACAAGACCGACGAATGGAGGGCCACTATCCAGAGCCTCATCGGCTTCGCCAACGGCGACACTGCGCGGCAACCAAGCACCTCACTGCCGCGGCAGGACAGCCGGGCGCGAGCCGATGGCAACAAGACCGGGGGAGGTGCGACTTCCATGCACTCTCCACTACGAAGGCCAAAATCGCCGACTCGCCGGGTCCACCCCGACAGCGGCTCCACCGCGTCGTCGGACCCACGAGCTCATCGCGACCAGCGCCAAGTTCTCCATGAACGACAACAAGAAGACGCTCGAACCCGCATCGAGCGCCAAAGGGAAGCGCGACGTCAATCTGACAAGCGCGCTGGGCCCTCTGTTGACATGCATGCGCCAGGGGAAGCAAGCGATCTGCCGTACGCGGTAGGTTGTCCTGCGTTCACCTGTGAGCTGCGGCAAGTCCAGTGGCCCAGCACAAAGAATTTCAAACCAGACGTACCAGAGAAGTACGATGGCAAGACGCATCCGTCGGAGTTTCTCAGCATCTACACCATCGCGGTGCAGGCTGCCGGGGGACGGGACGACAAGATCCTTGCCAACTACTTCCCGCTGGTACTCAAGCCCAACGTCAGGTCCTGGCTCATGCACTTGCCGGACAATTCCATCTCCTCTTGGGCAGATTTATGCCATCAGTTTGTCGGCGCCTTTACAGGCGGCCACAAGCCACATGGCCAAGAGAGCGATCTTCATCTGCTCGCCCAGAAGGAAGGAGAGCCACTGCGCAAGTACATTCAGAGATTCAGCCGTGTACAACACAACATCCTAGACGTCCACCCCGCCGCAATCATCAGCGCCTTCCATCAGAACGTGCGAAACTGAAGGATGAGGGAGGAGATGGCGATGTGTAAGATCAAAGACGTCAGCGAGCTTTACGCCCTGGCCGACAAGTGTGCACGCGCTGAAGAGGGGAGGAGGCTCCCTGGAGAGAGTACAGGAGCAGGAGGATCCGACAGTGAGGATGCCGCCCCGGCAAGGAAAGGCCGGCGGCGGAACAACAGAAGGAAAAAGGGCAAGGAAGTGCTAGCTGTCGAGCAGACCGGCAACGTAGGTGGCGCCAAGGAAGCTAAAGCTGGTGGCTCCGACAAGGAGGCCCAGCCTGTGGCGGCCGCCGACAAGCAGGACAGCTCCGGCAAGCAGTATTGTAAGATTCACCGCACCAAGGGTCACGATCTCCAGAACTGCAAGAAAGTCAAACAGCTTGTTGAGCAACAAAAAGCTGAGTATGAGCGGCGCGACAAGGAGAAGGCCCGGGAAGGAACTGGTGGATCCGGCAAGAAACGTCCCGGCCGAGGAGGACACCGCGGCAAGGCCAAACAGCGGCAAGGAGACATACCTCCCCGTGGCCGCGACAAGGATGAAGACGACGACGATGACGAAGACGTGGATGATGATGAGGCCGATGAGCAGGAATTTCAGAAAGCTACAGAGGTCCTGTGCATTGACGGTGGTGCTTCTCTGCATACATAGCACCGCCAACTCAAGCAGTGGATGCGGGAGGTTAATGCAGCGGAACCATCCGTAGAGTCACGCAAGCCTCTGAAATGGTCCAACACGCCTATCATCTTCGACATTGAGGATCACCCTGATCGCGTAACTGCGGTCTGGTGCTTGCCGATGTTGGTTTCACCAACTATCCGCAACCTCAAGGTCACGAAGATGCTAGTTGACGGCGGGGCCGGCTTGAATCTGATCTCCTCCGCGGTCCTTCAGAAACTCCAGATCCCTGACAGCGAGCTCGAGGAGACCGGCACATTCCAAGGAATCAGCCCGGGAAGAAGCAAGCCGAAGGGAAAGATCACGCTGCCGGTCACATTTGGCAGTGAGCTGAACTTCAGGACTGAGAGGGTCACATTTGACGTTGCCGATTTTCCATTACCCTACAATGGGATCCTTGGCCGTCCGGCACTCGCCAAGTTCATGGCAGCATCTCACTATGCATACAACATACTGAAAATGCCAGGCCCAATAAGTGTCATCTCTGTCCCTGGCGACAAGAAGGATGCTCTTATATGTGCCGACAAGATCTACCGGGAAGCGGCAGCCGCAGCTGATCGCAACACACTTGCCGCTGAAGCTCCCAAGGGGAAGAAGAAGACAAAGTCCGGCAAGAGCTCTGATGCCTACTCCAGCAAGTGCACCTCTTCGGAGTGCTGCGCTACCGTCGAGGATGCACCATCGAGCTCCACCGGCAAGTGCAAGAAGACGATGGCAGCTCCACCCGAGACCAAGAAGGTGCCCGCCAAGGAGGATGGCACTGGTGGTACCTTCACCATCAGCGCCACTCTTGACCCCAAATAGGAAAGCGCGCTCGTTGCTTTCCTGCGGGCGAATGTCGACGTGTTTGCATGGCAACCGTCTGATATCCCCGGTGTTCCCAGGAAAGTAATCGAGCACCACCTTGCCGTCTGTCCTCATGCGCGGCCCGTCAAGCAGAGAGTCAGGAAGCAGGCAGTGGAGCGCCAAGAATTCATCGCAGAAGAAATCAAGAAGTTGGAAGCAGCAGGCCTTGTCAGAGGAGTGCTCCATCCCACGTGGTTGGCCAATCCTGTTGTTGTGCGCAAGGCTAACGGAAAATGGAGACTTTGTATAGACTTCACTGATGTCAATAAAGCTTGTCCCAAAGATCCATTTCCCTTGCCGCGCATTGACCAGATTGTTGACTCCACAGCTGGATGTGATTTGCTTTCATTTCTTGATGCATATTCAGGATACCATCAAATCTTCATGGCAGAAGAGGATGAGGAAAAAACCGCATTTATCACCCCTTGCGGCACATACTGTTTTGTACGGATGCCCTTTGGGTTGAAGAATGCTGGTTCAACATTTGCAAGGATAGTCCATGTCGCTTTTGAGCCACAGATACACAGAAATGTGGAAGCCTACATGGATGATATAGTGGTCAAGAGCAAGGACAAGGCTACCCTGATCCAAGATTTAGAAGAAACTTTTGCAAATCTGCACAAGATCAACCTCAAGCTCAACCCCGAGAAGTGCGTGTTTGGAGTCCGTTCCGGCAAGCTTCTCGGGTTCTTTGTGTCTCAGCGGGGAATTGAAGCCAACCCCGACAAGATCAAGGCCATCGAGCAGATTGAAGCACCGAAGCGCGTCAAGGATGTGCGAAGGCTTGCCGGTTGCGTGGCTGCTCTCAGCAGGTTTATCTCTAAGTCTGCTGAGCGCGCCCTGCCGTTTTTCAAAATATTGAAAAAGGCAGGTCCGATGAAATGGACTCCAGAAGCGGAGGCCGCGCTACAGGACTTGAAGAGGTACCTGTCCTCCACTCCAATACTTGTCGCACCTAAGCCACAAGAGAAGTTGCTGCTATATCTGGCAGCAACCAATCAAGTGGTTAGTGCTGCGTTAGTAGCGGAGAGGGAGGCGGATGATGAGCCAGCGACCGCGACAAGTGAATCCAGCGACAAGCAGGGGGCTTCTCCGACAAGCTCTGGTCCCGACAAAGATGAATCTGCGCAGACGTGCAAGGAGGTGCAGAAGAAGATGGCGCAGCGTCCAGTTTACTTTGTCAGCTCCCTTCTCCAGGGGGCTAGGTCGAGGTACTCTGGTGTGCAAAAATTGCTTTTCGGCCTTCTCATGGCCTCGAGAAAGCTGCGCCATTACTTCCAGGCACATGAGATCACGGTTGTCACTCGCTTTCCGTTGAAGAGGATACTGCAAAATCCAGAAGCAACAGGCAGGATTGTCGAGTGGGCATTGGAACGGTCAAGCTTTGGCCTCAAGTTTGAGAGCACTACAACAATCCAAAGCAGGGCATTGGCAGAGTTCATAGCAGAGTGGACACCAACCCCAGACGAAGAAATTCCAGAGACGAGCATCCCCGTCAAGGAGACAAGCAAAGAGTGGCTGATGTACTTTGATGGTGCCTTCTCGCTGCAAGGCGCCGGCACAGGCGTGCTGCTTATCGCACCCACCGGAGAGCACCTCAAGTACGTAGTTCAGATGCATTTTCCCAAGGAGCAAGCAACGAACAATACCGCAGAGTATGAAGGTTTGCTTGCCGGACTCAGAATCGCGGCAGACCTTGGGATCAACAAGCTCATTGTCAGGGGTGACTCACAGTTGGTAGTCCGCCAAATAAACAAAAGCTATCAGAGTCCGTTGATGGAAGCATATGTTGATGAAGTAAGGAAGCTAGAAGCACACTTTGACGGCCTGCAAATGGAACACGTTCCACGAGCTCAGAACGATATTGCTGACGGCCTGTCAAAGTGCGCAGCACTAAAGTTACCTGTGGAACCAGGGATTTTTGTGCTCAAGCTGACTCAACCATCAGTAACACCGTCGACTGGACAGAGAAAGAAGAGGAAGTTGGTTTCTGATGACTACTTTCCGGCAGAGCTTCCCGAAGCCGCCGCCAAGAAGGTCCCCAAGATCAACGCCAAGAGTGCTGAGGAGCAGTTTGCTCCGACAAGCCTTATGGCTTGTTTCGTTGAAGCAGACGCTCCCGACAAGTCTTGCTCCGGCAAGCTTGTCGGGGAGCATCACGCTCCGGCAGAGCCGCAGGTTCTTGCCGTGGAAGCGGATGTTCCCGCAGCAACAGATATGCCTTTAGCCCTTGTTGTCGAGCCGCAAGCTCCAGCATGGGCGCAGCAGATCGTCCGTTTCCTTCAGACAAGAGAGCTTCCCGAAGAGCAAGAATAAGCGGAAAGAGTAGCCCGGCAGTCAAGTATGTACAAGTTTGTCGACAACACACTGTACAGAATAAGACTCAACGGCGTGAAATTGAAGTGCATTCGCCGGGAAGATGGACAACAGCTGTTGGCAGAGATACATGGAGGCATATGTGGTCACCACATTGGCGCAAGAGCACTTGCCGGCAAAGCATTCCGACAAGGTTTCTTCTGGCCGACAGCCCTCCAGGATGCAACTGCACAAGTAACCAAGTGTGAAGCGTGCCAGTTCCATTCCAAACAGATACACCAGCCAGCTCAAGCTCTCCAGACGATCCCTTTATCCTGGCCATTTTCGGTCTGGGGGCTCGACATCCTCGGCCCCTTTCCCCGAGCTGTCGGGGGCTTTGAGTTCTTGTACGTCGCCATCGACAAGTTCACAAAGTGGCCGGAAGTGGAACCAGTGAGGAAGGTGACAGCACAGTCAGCAGCCAAGTTCTTCAGGTCAATTGTTTGCCGTTTCGGGATCCCTAACAGGATCATCACCGACAACGGCACGCAATTTACGAGCCGCACCTTCATGCAGTACGTCCAAGATCTTGGCGCCAAGGTCTGCTTCGCTTCTGTTGCTCATTTGAGAAGCAACGGTCAAGCAGAGAGGGCAAATGCTAAAGTGCTGCGAGGCCTCAAGACCAGAACTTTCAACAGGCTGCACAAGTGCGGAAGAAACTGGATCGAGGAGATGCCGGTGGTTCTTTGGTCGATTAGGACGACGCCAAATCGAGCCACTGGCCAGACACCCTTCGCTCTAGTCTACGGAGCAGAGGCAGTTCTCCCCACGGAACTCGTTTACGGGTCACCTCGAGTGCTCGCTTATGATGAGCTCGAGCAAGAGCAGTTGTGCCAAGATGACACACTGCTCCTTGAGGAAGACCGTCTTCAGGCTGCTGTGCGAGCCGCTTGCTACCAGCAAGCTTTGCGTCGCTACCATAGCCGCAAAGTTAAAGCCAGGAGCTTCGAGGAAGTTGACGCCGAAGTGGGAAGGCCCTTATCGGGTGAAACGAGTCACTAGGCCCGGCGCTCTCCGCCTTGAGACCGAAGATAGCATTCCGGTGAGCAACTCCTGGAACATAGAACATCTTCGTAAGTTTTACCCGTAGGGCGCGGTTGCCGGAAGCTTTTCCGGCAACCACCTTTTGTAGAAGTCTTGCCGCTGTTGCATGTAATCCTTTGTACAAAGCCGGGCGCAGACCCCGTGCACCAGTAAATTTCATGTGCCCCGCACATCTTGTCAGTTTTTTTATGCTATAATCCTTTTTCGCATATGTTATCTGACACTTCGTGCAGCACCAGACCCCGGTAAGCGATAACGAGCCCAAGGCTCCATATCATTACTTTATTTCTCTGTTCCTTTCTCAA